>NW_025421987.1:61685000-61810000 GCF_011764305.1 Mustela putorius furo | reverse complement strand
GTCACTGAGTTTTGAAATGGTTAGTACAGAAGACTGCTGTGACAACAGCTGACTAATACAAAGACATTATTAGCACCAGAGGATGTTGAGGCTTTGGAGCCAGTCAAAATGGAACAAAGAGGGGAACCTGGGTGGCTCAGTCGGTTAAGCGCCCGGCTCTTGATTTCAGCTCAAGACATGATCTCAGGGTCATAAGAACAAGTCCTACATCAAACTCTGTGCTGGGCAAGGACCTTGCTTAGGATTGTCTCTCTCCATCTCCCCTATACCCCTCTCTAAAAGTATGAAAAAAGAAATGGAACCAAGAGTAAAACCCAGGAGACAATAAGAGTTCAAAATCTGAAGTGTTAAGAACTCCAGCTCTGGCCATGAGAGCATGATCAAGTTATTTGACCTCTGTAGTCTGTTTCCTTATCTGTTAAGTGAAGGTAAATACAAACTTAAAAGTTAGAAAGGCTGCTGTGGCAACCAAATAAAATAACCTATCACGATAACACAATCCCCTAATTCCTAACATACAGTAGATACTCAACAAATTTCTTTTTTATCTTTCTTCTTAGCTATAAATCAAGCTTTTTTTTATTTCAACATACTTCCAGAAAATTTTTATTACATATGAGTAGGTAGCCCCATTTTCTTTAGTAAACTTTAAACACCTGTTAAAAGTAATTCTACAATTATCTATTTCTGTGTCTAAGAACCCTCCTTTTTTTTTTTTGAACCCTCCTTTCTTATAGCTCCTACTCATCTTTCCCTTTCCTTTTATAAATCTTAAGTTTTTCATGATGATGCATTTTCCTACAAGAAAAACAGTATGAACAGACTTTTGCTTGTTTAGTAAGCAAAATTTCAATATCTTTTCCTTCCATTTTTCTCCATATTTCATCCCTTCCTCAAAAAAGGTGACAAACAGCAGTTAAATCATCAACATATATTTCCTCCATTTCAGAAGAACAGAGCAGATTGATCAAATAATACATATAAAGTTATTTGAGTTATTCAGAAGTTGCACTGTAAAAATTAAAACTTAGTAGTATGATTTTATTTTTTAAATTTTAATGAGTGAATAGCTTGGGGTAGTGATGATTTCTTTAAAAAAAAACAGAGGCTTCAGGGAAGGTCAAAGACTCAGACACAGATACAATCATTCATCATAAAAGACTTCAGGGGATGTTTTAATAACTACCTGTGGCAGGATCTCTCTCATATTCATTATAAAATTCCCAAGGCAGAGTAGCTTTCTCATTCATACTCACAAACATACAAAATGAAGGCTTCCCACCAAATGTAATGTGAGTAGATGCATTTAAGCACCAGCTGTTTGATCACTGAATTGGTCACCCTAGTTTGCAATGGACAGTATTAAAGCTTTACAGGACCAACATGAACACACATACACACATGTGTGTATGTGCTTTCAAAGAGCACTAAACAAAAATTATTGAAGCTATGTCATATTCATGTTTATTTTTAAATGCTTGGCCACAAAAAATACGATTGAAAAAGACAAACTCATGACTGAGGCTCTCACATTTTTTAAAAGGCTCCAAATTTTTTAGAATTCTCATCAAAAAAAAAAAAAAGTTCTACATATTTGTATTGTATTTTTGTTTAGCTCCTTAGCATGGAGTAACAGAATAATCATTTAACTCTACTGTAGCTTCTCCATTTAAGACACTCTCAAACCCACCAGCTGCATGTCTACTCCTGTTCTACCTATGAAAATGTGCTATTCCCTCACTGAATTCTACTACTCTTCTCCCTAAAACAACAGCCATGATGCAATCATGCTAGGCTTTAAGGGCTTGAAACTGACACTATAGCTTGCCTTCTCTATAAAAATGGGATAAATCATAAGTCCTTCAAATACTGTGAGGAACAAACCAAATGGGTGGGTGAAAGAGTATTTTGTACATAAGCCTAAAGGGCTACACTAATAGTCCTACAGTCATTTACTGGTTTTCATGTTCTCCTGCCTTTGACACTGACTCCATTGCTTCAAAAGCCATTCAGATGAACCAAGCTTGCCAGACTGTTTAAACAGCCATCATATTCTGTCCTAGAATTCTCGAGACCATCTGTAATTTGCCCCATGGCTACTTCTTATTTTCAGTTTTGTAGCCCTTCTCAACCATGTATCTTGCTTGGCTCCTAAATCAGGGGACCTGGTTTCGACCTTGTTATCCACACATTCCTTCTTTATACCACTCTAATTTACTACTTGCTGTCTCTGAACTCTGGCTTCAAACCCTACAACCTCTGGCTGGGCCAGCCAAACCCACAGCTGCACCTTCTAGAACAGACAGATTCTCTGAACCACTAGCTATTCCTCTAAAGCCAACATTTTTTAAATTTCTGTATAAGAACAAAAAGTATAAGACATGGCATTAGGAGAGAGTGCTTTTGAAGCTATTTTTTGTGGGAAGATACCCCTATTTCTAAAAAGCACCCCCAAATACTCTCAATGGCTTTGAGAAATACTGATCGAGGTTTCTCATTTCCAGAGTTTTGCAAGCCCAAAGTCAAAGCAGGGAGGGTCGGGAAGAGGCAACTTTGCATAGAGGTAGTCTAATCTAAGAGGAAAAAAAAAAGAGTTCTACAAGCAATGTAGACAGTTTGCTGTCTTAGAGAAACTTCAAAAATGCTTAAAATTTGAATTCTAAATGGAATATGTCTTCTAAAAGTATATTATTATTTTAAGGCAGAGCTATGGATCTATTCACCAAATAGAAGTTAACTGCTACAATGAAGGTAAAGACTTCATATAGCACTTCATCAAGACTTTGAATGCATTTGTACATACTTCATAACTCACTAAATGAGCAGACTACTCATACTCAATAAATTAGTGTTTCTGAGAGCATTTTTGATAGTCTTAGACACTAAGCTTTTACCTTCTCTTTTGTTTAAATAGAGACGATTAAGGGGTGCTTGAGTGGCTAAGTCAGTAGTGCGGCTGACTCTTATTTTCAGCTCAAGTCAGACCTTAGGATCATGAGATTGAGCCCCACCCCAGGCTTCATGCTGGGCACAGAGCCTGCTTGGGATTCTCATTCTCCCTCTCCTTCTGCCCCTTCCCCAACTCCCCCCTTAAAAAAAAAATAGAGACAGCTAAAAATCAGTAAAATCAAAGTACTAATAATCCAAATAAGCATGCATATATATCTTTTAAAAAAAGATTTCATTAAAAAATTTTTTTCATTTATTTATTTGAGAGAGAGAGAGAGAGAGAGAGGAAGAGGGAGAGCATGGCAGGGAGGTGGGGAAGGCAGCAGGACAAGCAAATTCCCTGCCAAGAAGGGAGCCCAATATGGTCCAATCCCAGGACCCTGGGATCATGATTTAAGCTGAAGGCAGATGCTTAACAAACTGAGCTACTCAGGCATCCCTATATATCACCTACTTTTCATTGCTTTCCACACAGTGGAAAAAGACAAAACCTACAGAGCAGCTATGACATTGCCAGAACCTCAGGGTCTCTGAACAGAAAAGATCTGTTCTATTCCAATCCAGTTCTCCTTCTGATCATGATCATCAGGAAGTGAGCATTTATTCTACAACCAAAGATACCCGTCATATTCCCACAGAGTCATGACTTTAGAACAGGTTTTGGGGCCAGACACAATAAGTTTATCTTCAAAAATTTCAAGTCTACTTTTACTGCTGTTGAGTCCCTGGCACAGGTGAAAGATCTGGTTTCCTCATCAGCAAATCATGATACCACGATTAACTATTCCACATAACTGCTCTAAGGATTAAACGAAAACAAACAAACAAACAAACATTAAGCATTCTGTATTAGTACCTGGCCCTTAGTAAGGACTTTAACAGGCAATTCATTATTACTATTATCATTATAACTCAATACTAATCTCAATTTTTAATTGATCCAGTATTTTACTTTTTTTTTTTAAGATTTTATTTATTTGACAACAGAGATCACAAGTAGGTAGAGAGGTGGGAGGGTGGGGAAGCCGGCTCCCTGCTGAGCAGAGAGTCGGATGTGGGACTCGATCCCAGGACCCTGAGGTCATAACCTGAGCCAAAGGCAGAGGCTTAACCCACTGAACCACCCAGGCACCCCCAGTATTTCTTTACTTCTTAACAACTGTGCTGGATTCCTTATAAAGTTTCAGTAACAACAAATAAAAACTAGAGGCACCTAACTTCTTAAAAATTCTATTTGCTGGGGCACCTGGGTGGCTCAGTTGGTTGAGCGTCTGATTCTTGATTTTGGCTAGGATCATAATCTCAGCGTCCTAGGAATGAGCCCTGCATAAGGTTCTGTGCTTAGTAGAGACTGCTTGTCTCTCTTGGTGCCCCCACTTGCTCGCGCTCTCATATATAAATAAATAAATAAATAAATAAATAAATAACATCTTTAAAGAAATCTGCTAAGATACAGTTAAGGATTCTAGTTGTTTTAGATTTAGGATTTTGTTATGTTTTACTAGGTAAACACCTACAGAAGAATAGAAAGCTATACTTAAACAAATGTGGTTGGCAAAAATTACATTTTGCAAACATGTATCCCAATCTCATAATGATCCTAGGATTTCTCATCACATAAATGTGATCTACCTAAGATTACACAGCAGATAAGCAATAGACAAGACCAAGATTTCATATGCCAATGATAAGCAAGACATAAAATCTCTCAAAAGCATGTACCTGAAACTAAGACAATCTTGATTCACAAAACTAGATAGCAAACGTTCAACATAATGAACACAATACATGAGGTATTCAGCTTTCCTTAAAGGTCACACTAATTCAAATTCTGATCAAAGCCAATCTTTTTAACTTCTTAGACTGTAAGATCCAACAAAATCTAAGATCAAGAGATACCAAGTAACTCCCCCATCTTTTTACTCCTATACACTATCTTTTCAAATCATGTTCCTTAGCTTTCTAGCAACCTCAAGGGAACTCTTGAAAGCACTCATTAAGTGACAGTGTTGCCCTGCAACATAATACCATACCACATTATCTTTCTTAGTTACATCAGAAACAAATGTGGTTGGCAAAAATGGTGCCTTTCCCTGATGGTTTTATTTAAGAATGAAAAATAAAAAATTGTTCAAGAATAGAAACAAGCAGTAAATATCCAATAAATGCAAAGAACTGCCTCAACTAGCATCTTTAGTAGCAGACAGTACTATACCCATCCTCAGATTTTCTTCAAATAGAAGAAATAGAAGAAACTTTCAAATAGAAGAAACTTTCTTCAAACAGAAGAGGCTAGACTATAAGTGGCTTTGGCCTAAGAGAAAATGTGTAAAACAATTAAACAGAACAGAAACCACATACTCAAAAGTGAATTCAGCTCTTCCAATATAATGAAAAATCATACTAAGTGTAAAACTCCAAGACTGAAGGATCATGATTCAATTTTTAGTTCAACTCTCATTGCCTTCCAGAAAGAACTATCTTCAAATGATAACATGTCATCACATGTAGTTCACTTTAGACAATAGAGACAAGCATGAAATCCTGAGTTATCAAATTTTTGTATACCAAATTACTTCACATACAAGTTCAGAGATGACACCAAGAGAAAAATGATATGAAGCACAACATCAATTTCATTAGTATACCTTTTACTGTTTTCAAAATACTTTTACAAAATACCATTCGATTCTTGCACATCAGTTCTGTGAGCACGACAGAGGGGACATCCAATTCCAGTCACAGACCTATTAACTGCCAGCTACAAGCTAGATACTAGCAATACCAATAAAGTGACCAACCATCCTGCTTCATCTAAGATTGAACAGTTTCCTGGGATACAGAACTTTCATTGCTAAAACAAAGAAAGTCACAAGCAAGCCAGTATGGTTGGTCATTTTTTTTTTTCTTTTGAAGATTTTATTTATTTATTTGCCAGAGAGAAAGAGAGAGAGAAAGCACAGAAGGGGAGCAGCAGGCAGAGGGAGAAGCAGGCTCCCCAATGAGCCTGATGCAGGACTCGATCCCAGGATTCTGGGATCATGACCCAAGCCGAAGGCAGATGCTCACCCAGGTGTCCCTGGTTGGTTTTTTTCTAGCAAAAATTAATATGGCATAGACATAGCTCTCAAGGAGCTCATTATTTATTATTATGAGTCATATGTTGCAGATTTTTAAAAAAATGAAGCTCAGCTAAAAAGAAAAAGGGTGGGGGTGCACCAGTCAGTATAGCACAGGACTCTTGATTACAGGGTTGTAGGTTCAAGCCCCACAATACACATGGAATAAAAAACCAAAACAAAACAAAACAAAAAATGTTTGACTAAGTTAAATTACTGACCTAAGGTCAAACATCTCATAAGAGAAACATAGCCTGGTCTTGTCCCCCTATATCATGCTATATCTGAAAAAGGAGACATTTTTCTGTTAAGACACATGAATTTTAATGAGTTAATTTTTTCATGAATATAGACAATATACATATTATGTATAAATTATAGTAAGAAATTAATATTTCAAGCCAGCCACAGGCTCTGATAATCCTACTGTCCTTGAAAAAAAAGAAGAGCCTAACGTTTCATTTTACTCTACAATAGTAAATATACTTATATATATAGTTATATAACAAATATTAAATTAAAACATTAAATTCGGTTTCTTACACTATATTAGCATATTTTAATTAACATTCATTTGTTAATATTTGTGTAGTGTTTACTATATATAGACTGTCTTCCCAACAATTTTGGTATCAAAACGTGTAACATTTATATTCTATAATCATAATCATGTCTACGTATGTCCTTTCCCAGATTCTAAGCTCCTTGAAAATCCTGTCTTTGTATTCACACTGTGTAGCACAGGGCCTGGCACTCTGATGTTGTCATTCAAAAATGACATATATAAAGAGAAAGATATATACGAGACATATAAAGCAATAAGAGTTTATAATTTAGACAGTGATGTACATAAATAACCTCAATGAAGTACTTCAAGATAAATATAACATGACTGGTATAAACTAGTAAGTTACTTGAAATTTAAAGGAGAGAGCCGCAAAAGAAAATTCTTTAAAAATGTAATTCTCGGGGCGCCTGGGTGGCTCGGTGGGTTGAGCCGCTGCCTTTGGCTCAGGTCATGATCTCAGGCTCCTGGGATGGAGTCCCACATCGGGCTCTCTGCTCAGCGGGGAGCCTGCTTCCCTTCCTCTCTCTCTGCCTGCCTCTCCATCTGCTTGTGATTTCTCTCTGTCAAATAAATAAATAAAATCTTAAAAAAAAAAAATTAAAAAAAAAATGTAATTCTCAGGGGAGCCTGGGTGGCTCAGCAGGTTCAAGCCTCTGCCTTCGGCTCAGGTCATGATCCCGGGGTTCTGGGATCGAGTCCCACATTGGGCTCTCTGCTCAGCAGGAAGCCTGCTTCCACCTCTCTCTCTGCCTGTCTCTCTGCCTACTTGTGATCTCTGTCTGTCAAATAAATAAATAAAATCTTTTGAAAAAAATGTAATTCTCAAATTCTATTAATCTCACTTTTTTTTTTATTAAACAGGGAATCCACTCCAAAATGATAACCCACATAAAAACCACAAATGTCAGATAATTAGAAGGAAATTTGCTCCAGTTATAATACCACCACCACCACAAAAGAAAAGAAAAATAGCAATCCCAAATGCATCTACATGGACTTCTAAAACTCTACAAATTAAGGATCAATTCTACCCCAAAATACTTCTCAAACATGCTTTCACTCAGTACCACCACAGTGGCCTCATAAGAAATGTTAAAGGGATTTCTTTACATTGAAACAAAAGAACACTAATTAGTATCTGGAAAACATGCAAAAGTATAACTCTAACTAGTAAAGTAAATGCACAAATTCAGAATAATCTAATGTTGCAGAGGCGAAGAGCTAATCATTTATAAATCTAGTATGAAAATTAAAAGACAAAAACAGGAAAAATAACAAAAACTACAATAATTTATAAATGAATACACAAGATAAAGAGGTAAATTGTGACACTGAAAACATAAAACACAGGAGAATAAAAATGTAGAGCTTTAGAATGCTTTCAAATTTAAGTTGTTATCAACTTAAAATACACTATTATAAATACAAGAAGCTTCATGTAAGCCTCATAACCACAAAGCAAAAACCTATAGTAAATAAACAGAAGAGGAAGAAAAAGAAATCTAAGCATAAAACGATAAAAAGCTATCAAATCACAAAAGAGAGCAAGGAAAAAAAAAGAAATTACAAAAATAAAAAAGCCATAAAACAATTAACAGGATGACAGTAAGTCCATACCTAGCAATAATTTCTTTAAATGTAAAAGAACTAAATTCTCTAATAAAAAGAAATAGAGTGGCTGAATAGATTTAAAAAAACAAACAAACAACTACATGCTGTCTGTAAGAGTCTCACTTCAGCTTTGGGGACACATACAGACTGAAAATGAAGGGACGGAAAAGATATTCCATGCAAATGGAATCTAAGAGAAAGCTAAAGTAGCTACAATTCTACTGAACAAAAGAGACTAAAACAAAGACTGTAATAAGAGATAAACAATGTCATCACATTACCTGATTTCAAGCTTTACTACAAAGCTGTGATCACCAACACAGCATGGCACTGGCATAAAAACGGACACAAAGACCAATGGAACAGAGTAGAGAGCACAGATATGGACGCTCAACTCTATGGTCAAATAATCTTCGACAAAGCAGAAAAAATATATAGTGGAAAAAAGACAGTGTCTTCAATAAATGATGCTGGGAAAATTGGTCAGCTATATGTAGAAGAATGAAACTCGACCATTCTCTTACACCATACACAAAGATAAACTCAAAATGGATAAAAGACCTCAACGTGAGACAGGAATCCATAGGCAGTAACATAGGCAGTAGCCTCTTGGATATCAGCCACAGCAACTTCTTTTAAGATATGTCTCCAAATGCAAAGAAAACAAAAGCAAAAATGAATTTTGGGGACTTCATCAAGATCAAAAGTTTTTGCACAGCAAAGGAAACCAACAAATCAAAGAGGCAACCCACGAAATGGGAGAAGATATTTGCAAATGACAGTACAGACAAAAGGCTGATATCCAGATCTATAAAGAACTTCTCAAACTAAACACACAAAACAGATAATCATGTCAAAAAAATGGACAGAAGACATGAACAGACACTTCTCCAATGAAGACATACAAATGGCTATCAGACACATGAAAAAATGTTCATCATCACTAGCCATCAGGGATATTCAAATTAAAACCACATTGGGATACCACCTTACACCAGTTAGAATGGCCAAAATTAGCAAGACAGGAAACAACGTGTGTTGGAGAGGATGTGGAGGAAGGGGGACCCTCTTACACTGTTGGTGGGAATGCAAGTTGGTGCAGCCACTTTGGAGAACGGTATGGAGATTCCTCAAGAAATTAAAAATAGAGCTTCCCTATGACGCTGCAATTGCACTACTGGGTATTTACCCCAAAGATATAGATGTAGTGAAAAGAAGGGCCATCTGTACCCCAATGTTCATAGCAGCAATGGTCACGGTCACCAAACTGTGGAAAGAACCAAGATGCCCTTCAACAAACAAATGGATAAGGAAGATGTGGTCCATATACACTATGGAGTATTGTGCCTCCATCAGAAAGGATGAATACCCAACTATTGTATCAACATGAATGGGACTGGAAGAGATTATGCTGAGTGAAATTAGTCAAGCAGAGAGAATCAATTATCATATGGTTTCACTTATTTGTGGAGCATAACAAATAACATGGAGGACACAGGGAGATGGAGAGGAAAAGGGAGTTGAGGGAAATTGGAAGAGGAGATGAGCCATGAGAGACTATGGACTCTGAAAAACAATCTGAGGGTTTTGAAGGAGCAGGGGGTGGGAAGTTGGGCCAGCCTGGTCGTGGGTATTGGGAGGGCACATATTGCATGGATCACTGGGTGTGGTGCATAAACAATGAATTCTAGTCCACTGAAAAGTAATTAAAAAAATAAATTTTTTTTAAATGTCATTTTATAGTAAGAAAAGGATTGGTCCAACAAAAAAGGATGTAACATTGCAAATATTTATGCAAACAACATAGGAATACCTAAATATAGAGAGGAAATATCAATGGGTGAAAAGGGGGAAATATGCAGCAACACAATAACAATAGGAAACTTCAGTACCTCACTTTCATCAGTGGATAGATAGATCATCCAGACAGAAAATCAATACAGAAACATCACCTGGGGTGGCTCAGTGGGTTAAGCTGCTGCCTTCGGCTCTGGTCATGGTCCCAGGGTTCTGGGATCAAGTCCCGCATCGGGCTCTCTGCTCAGCAGGGAGCCTGCTTCCTCCTCTCTCTCTCTCTCTGCCTGCCTCTCTGACTACTTGTGATGTCTCTCTGTCAAATAAATAAAAAAATAAATAATCTTTAAAAAAAAAAAAAACATTAAACCAGATGGACTTAACAGACATTTACAGAATGTTCCATCCAAAAGCAGAATACACATTCTTCTCCAGTGCACATGCAGTCTTCTCCAGGAAAAATCGTATGTTAACCCATAAAATGAGTTTTTGGAGTGTGGTGCAGAAGGAGGGAGAGAGAGAGAGAATCTTAAGTAGGTACCACATCCAGCACAGTGCCCAACACGGGGCTCA
Source organism: Mustela putorius furo (assembly GCF_011764305.1). NCBI lineage: Eukaryota > Metazoa > Chordata > Mammalia > Carnivora > Mustelidae > Mustela > Mustela putorius. Next base: position 61,799,386 of record NW_025421987.1, on the reverse strand, counting down.
ATCTCACAACCCTGAGATCATGACCTCAGACGAAATCGGATGCTTAACCACCTGAGCCACCCACTCAGGTGCGCCAGGCCACAAAACAAGTCTTCACAAATTTAAAAGACTGAAATCCTATCAAGCATCATTTCCAGGAATAGGATGAAACTAGAAATCAACTGCAAGAAGAAAACTGGAAAATTCACAAATATGTAGAGATTAAACATACTACTGAACAAAAAATGCATCAAATGAGAAATCGAAAGGCTCAAAAAATGATTAAGTATAATATATCAAAATCTACAGGATACTGCAAAAGCAATTCTAAGACAGAGGTTCATAGCAATAAATGCCTACATTAAGAAACAAGTAACTCAAATAAATGACCTAATTTAACACCTCAAGGAACTAGAAAAAGAAGAACAAACAAAGCCCACAGTTAGTAGGAAGGAAATAACAAAGATCAGAGTAGAAACAAATAAAATACAGGTGAGCCTTGAAAAACACAGAGAATAGAGGAGTCAACCTCTCACACAGCAAAAACCCACATATACCTTTTGACTCTCCCAAAACTAAACTACTGATAGCCTCCCGTTGACCAGAAATCTTACCAATAGCATAGTGAATTAACACATATTTTATGTGCTATATGTACTATATACTGCATTCTTAAAGTAAGCTAGAGAAATGAAGATGTTATTAAAATCATAAGAAAGAAACTGATTACAAAAAACTAAAGAAGATACAAATAAATGGGAAGCTATTTTATGCTCATGGATTGGAAGAATTCATGTTGTTAAAATGTCCATAAAATCCAGAGCAATCTACAGATTCAATGCAATCCTATCAAAACCCCTATAGCATTTTCCACAGAAATAGAATAAACAATCCTAAAATTTGTATGGAACCATAAAAACCCTAAACAACTAAAGCAATCATGAGAAAAAATAAAAATGGAGGTACCAAACTTTCTGATTCCAAACTATATTACAAAGCCATACTCATCAAAACAGTATAGCATTGGCATAAAGCAGACACACAGATCAATGGAGCAAAAGAGAGAGCCCAGAAACGAACCCACAAATGGATGGCAAATTAATTTATGACAAAAGATCAAGGAATATAAAATGAGTAAAGGATAGTCTTAAGAGGTATTGGGAAAGTAGACAGCTACAAATAAAAGAATGAAACTGGACCACTATCTTATACCATATGCAATTATCAGCTCAAAATGGATTAAAGACTCGAACATAAGATGGGAAACCATAAAACCCCTAGAAGGAAATAGAGGGGGGTAATCTTCACATTGATTTCAGTAATGATTTTATATTTTATATATTTTAAAATATATATTTTATATATTTTATATATTTTAAAATAACACACTAAAAGCAAAGGTAACAAAAGCAAAATCAACAAGTGGAACTACATCAAACTAAAGTTTCTATAGAGCAAAGATAACTACCAGCAAAATGAAGAGACAACCTATGGAATGGGAGAAGATATTTGCAAATCACATATCTAATAAAGGGCTATTTAAAATATATAAAGAATTCATCCAACTCAATAGAAAAATATAACAATTCGATTTAAAAAGAGGCTGAGGATCTGAAAAACTTTTCCAAAGAAGACATACAAAGAACCAGTGAGTACATGAAAGGTTGTTCAACATCACTAATCATCAAAGAAATGCAAGTCAAAACTACAATGAGATATCACCTCACACCTGTCAGAATGGCTAAAAACAAAAACAAAACAAAAAAGATGGGAAGAAAGGAGAACACTGGTGCACTGTTAGAAATGTTAAATTGGTACAGTGACTATGGAAAACAGTATGGCGGTTCCTCAAAAACTTTAAAATAGAACTACAATGATTCATCAATTCTACCTCTAGGTATTTATCTGAAGAAAACAAAACTACTATCTCAAAAACATATCTGTATCCTCATGTTCACTGCAGCATTATTTACAACAGCCAAGACACAGAAACAACCTAAGTGTCTACCGACAGATGAATAAATAAAATCTGGTGTGTACATACATACACAACATAAAAAAGAAGAAAATTTTGCCAGTGCAACAACACGGATAGAGACTGAGGGCATTATGCTAAGTAAAGTAAGTCAGACAAAGACAAGTACTACATGATATCACATATATGGAATCTAAACAAACAAAAACCTCATATATATGGAGAATAGGTTTATGGTTGCCACAGGCAAGGAGGGTAGGATGTAGGCAAAATGGGTGATGGTAGTCAAAAGGTATAAACATTCAGTGATAAAGAAGTCCTCGGAATGTACTGTATAACATGGCACAGTTAACAAAACTGTATTGTATATTTGAAAGTTGCTAATAGGGTCGATCTTAAAGTTCTCATCACAAGAAAAAAAAAATTGTTAACTAGGTGCTGTGATGGCTATTAACTGAATTTACTGTGGTGATCGTTGTGTAATATATATAAATATCAAATCATTATGTTGTATACCTAGAACTAATATTTACACATCATTTATAACTAAATTATTTTTAAAATGCTTTCCTACCCCAAGTACCACTCTAGACCAAGAAACAAATCTCTCTCATAGGCTCTGTCATGTCCTCCTGATTGACATTAAGCACTGTATCTAACATATAATATAATACAAGCTCAATAAATATTCTGTGGAGCAGGCAAACATGGACCAAAAAGACAGCTTATTAAATGAAGACCTTCATTTAAATTAGCAAATTACCTTACCTTTAGAAGAAAATTTCATTTTTTATTCAGTCTTTCTTTTTCAAAAAAAACTATTTATCATTTTTAGAAGCAATGTTCAAGTCAGAAATCCTCAGCTTTGTGATTTTCCCAAAATAGGAAGTAAATTCTACCCTCTTCCTTAATTTTATGCCAAGTGGAAAAAAGCAAATAAGTAACATATTTTATACTGATACACCAAATGGAACCATCTTAATTAAAAGGATGTCTAAAAGAAGTGGCAGGTTTTTTAATCAATTATGACTCCATTAAAAACAATGGGAATATTAGTATAACATTTCCTAAAAGGTATTTTTATGTCCTTATTTAATTTTCTTAAATAATGTCTCCTTTTTCCTTCAAATGTTTTCTCCCTAATGGGTATTAGTACTTCCTTTTATTAAAGTCCTTCTATTCACTTAGACCACAGGACTTGTACCACTCATGTCACTCCCACAGCCCCTGCCAGGTTCTGCACAAAGGTAGAGACCAGTAACAGGTGACTGACCTTCTGATTTAAAGGAAGTAGTTCAATAGGCTGGCTAGTAGCCCTTGTTGTAGCTCCTCACCTCTAAGAGATACTAGTTAAACTAATCAGATTCCCCCCACTCAGGAATTTGAACCAGACTACATTGAGACTACAATGCAGTTAAAGAACAAAAGCTAAACTAGAAATTCCAAAGGAGCATTGATGACCATTAAGAGTGCCCTATTATAAACATTGAGGAGTTGGGGCTCATGGGTGGCTCAGTCGATAAGTGTCTGCCTTTGGTTCAGGTCATGATCCTGGCCTCCTGGGATTGAGTTCTGCATCAGGCTCCCTGCTTGGCAGGAAGCCTGCTTCTCCCTCTCCCACTCCCCCTACTTCTGTTCCCCCTCTCTGTGTGTCTTTATCAAATCAATTAAATAAAATCTTTAAAACAAAGAAACAAACAAAAAAAAATTGAGGAGTAAAAAAAGTTGTAAGGTACAGAAAAGATATACTCAGTAGAGGTGAAGAAGCTAGAAAGTAGGAAGTTGAAAACAGAACACATCTATACAGTAGGTAAGTCGAGTTCTGGAGAACTGGAACAAAATGCATTAACATTGCTGAGGACCTATATGGAAGAAACAAGCAATTAAAAGACAAGAATATGATGCTCAAAACTTTGCAAAGTAACCAGAGTAGTTAGGGTTCACAATATACAAATGAATAAACAAGCACAGAGAGAACTCAAGATCACGTTGCTTTTAAGTCAGGAAATAGGGACTAAATCTAGGTCTTATAACTAAGCCTAACTATTGCCATTTTATTGTGCTATTTCTCTTGCTCACATCTAAGGCTTCAAACCATATCTCATCACCCTACATAAACACTTTTCAAGTACACATTCAGGTCTTGCACATTTTATAAGAAGAATAATCTAGTTGTTCCTTCAGCCCAAATGAAGAACCCAATGACCTTATATAAATATTGGTATGATGCTTGCAAATAGCATTAAACTCCCAAACCAGGAAAGCTAAAGTGGAAAAGGTGAGAAACAGGTGGTTTCTGCCTTCCCAGAAGTATTTCTGAAATAATCACAAATTATAAAATCATAGTACTTCCCATGTTTAATAGTAGTGGCATTTCAGAACTACAGCCACTCCATGAACTATTTAGGATGAATAAAGAAATTGAGAGTAATAGTTTACAAACTTACAATAATTTCATCCAATTACAACATTTTTATTATTTTTTAAAAAATATTAGTGTGCAATGGATTCAAAATTTAGGGAGAAAATATCCTTCAAAATAGGTAATCTGAGAAGCACTGCTAAACTATGTAAAACAGAATTACTTTTATTATGCAGCCATATAATATGAAAATTTGTCATCTTCTCCAACTGAAAGGATCTTCTGAAACCTTTTTTTCTGAATTTGAAAAAATTTTGAACATACCTGCAAGGTAGTAAGACACTATTATTCAAGAAAGATTTTTTCAATTTGTCCTTTAATGTATATACTACTGAACCACATGGAAAAGTAATCTTTCTATTTTTTTCTATGTTACAGAGAAATGAAAACTGATACCCTATGGTCCAGGATAAATTCAACATTAGCTCTTCTGAAAAAGGAAAAAAAAAAGGAACTAGGAAAAATTTTAAAGATATGGAACACAGATTTCCTGAAGTGTGACAGTGGCTTAAATGTGAAGATAGGTATATGCAAGAACATGAGTAGATGGCTAGAAATTCAGCATCGAACATAAATTTACTAATGGCACTCTGCCATGTTAAAAAAATTTTCATATTTTTTAGAGATGCAAAGCGAAGAATGTGTGGGTAAAATAACACACTGCCCAAATTTGCTTTGAAATACTTCAGCGAAGAAAAAGCAGAAGAGGAGGAGGAGGAACAGGGGGATGTGGACAAGAAGAGGAGGCGCAACAGCAGCATCACTGTCACCAGCTGCAGTAGCAGCAGCAGCTATGGCAAAAATCTTAGTAGTGGTTGAATCTAAGTAATGGCTGTATATTATATTATCTTCCTATTCTTGGGTATGTTTGAAGAGTTTTTAACAACAACAACAACAACAACAAATGCAGAATTAGCCAGAAATGTTTATATTTCTGAAAAAATCAATTTGCTATTTTATTCCACTTAAAACACTTTAAAGTTTAAAAATAATAATCACATATGTATTTTTTTTATAAAGTGCCAAAAGGGAAACACTAAAAAGTACTCTTAAAAAGACCGTCATGAAGCCATGTAGCTGTAGTTGAGGTGTAACTACACAAGTGTACTTGTGATGAGCACCAGGTGTTGTACAGAGCCGCTGGGTCAATGGAGTGTACACTTGAAACTAATATTACACTGTACATTAACTAACTGGAATTTCAATTAAAAAAAATCCAACGTTTACACAGATTCGGAGTCATAGTTTTAACTTTTTCCAAAGTTGTTAATAATAAAAGCCATCTAAGTAGCAGATATGTGTCTTTAATGGTAACTTAGGAGCCTTTGCCTTTGCCATATTAAGTTTAATTTTCCAAAGTAGTCAATTAGAGCTTTGTAATATCCTCTCTAGTGCAGAAAGCTTCAGGATGTCATGGGAGCCTTTTCTATCAGCTCCCTTCCTGCCTATTAACTACAATTCAATAAATTCATTGTTGTAGTTTTTTATTTCCTTTAAGAGTATCAGAGATCATGACTGCTAAAAAATTAAGAAAATACTATGATAGTAACATAATACTTAATGCAATCACTATGGCCAAAAAGAACTTTTCCAAGTTACTCATTCTTTGATAGGCATGAACCTAATCATATACAAACCCTGATTTCTAAGAATTTAAACAACTAGCTTTAAACAATTCCAAAATATTCTTCATTTAAAAGAAAAATAGTGAACAATGTTCCAAACTTTTTATTTTTACATATATTCCTAAAGGAGCATTAAGAAGGGTACACCAGGAGCGTCTGGGCGGCTCAGTGGGTTAAAACCTCTGCCTTTGGCTCATGTCATGATCTCAGGGTCCTGGGATCAAGCCCCCACATCGGGCTCTCCGCTCAGCAGGGAGCCTGCTTTCCCCTCTCTCTCTGCCTCCCTCTCTGCCTACTAGTGATCTCTGTCTGTCAAAAAAGGAATCCATCAAAATCCTTGAGGAGAACACGGGCAGCAACCTCTTCGACCTCTGCCGCAGCAACATCTTCCTAGGAACAACGCAAAAGGCAAGGGAAGCAAGGGAAAAAATGAACTACTGGGATTTCATCAAGATCAAAAGCTTTTGCACAGCAAAGGAAACAGTTAACAAAATCAAAAGACAACTGACAGAATGGGAGAAGATATTTGCAAACGACATATCAGATAAAGGACTAGTGAGGAGAATCTATAAAGAACTTAGCAAACTCAACACCCAAAGAACAAATAATCCAATCAAGAAATGGGCAGAAGACATGAACAGACATTTCTGCAAAGAAGACATCCAGATGGCGAACAGACACATGAAAAAGTGCTCCATATCACTCGGCATCAGGGAAATACAAATCAAAACCACAATGAGATATCACCTCACACCAGTCAGAATGGCTAAAATCAACAAGTCAGGAAATGACAGATGCTGGCGAGGATGCGGAGAAAGGGGAACCCTCCTACACTGTTGGTGGGAATGCAAGCTGGTGCAGCCACTCTGGAAAACAGCATGGAGGTTCCTCAAAATGTTGAAAATAGAACTGCCCTATGACCCAGCAATTGCACTATTGGGTATTTACCCTAAAGATACAAATGTAGTGATCCAAAGGGACACATGCACCCGAATGTTTATAGCAGCAATGTCCACAATAGCCAAACTATGGAAAGAACCTAGATGTCCATCAACAGATGAATGGATCAAGAAGATGTGGTATATATACACAATGGAATACTATGCAGCCATCAAAAGAAATGAAATCTTGCCATTTGCAACAACATGGATGGAACTAGAGCGTATCATGCTTAGCGAAATAAGTCAAGCAGAGAAAGACAACTATCATATGATCTCCCTGATATGAGGAAGTGGTGATGCAACATGGAGGCTTAAGTGGGTAGAAGAATAAATGAAACAAGATGGGATTGGGAGGGAGACAAACCATAAGTGACTCTTAATCTCACAAAACAAACTGAGGGTTGCCGGGGGGAGGGGGTTTGGGAGAAGGGGGTGGGATTATGGACATTGGGGAGGGTATGTGATTTGGTGAGTGCTGTGAAGTGTGTAAACCTGGTGATTCACAGACCTGTACCCCTGGGGATAAAAATATATGTTTATAAAAAATAAAAAATTAAAAAAAAAAAAGTAAATAAAATCTTAAAAAAAAAAAAGGCTATACCATACCACACCCTAGACAATAAAAATACTTAATGTGGAATATTTAATCTATTATTATTTCAGATCGATTGAAGAATGATCTTTCTTAAAAAGACTGGATGAATAGCTTTAAAAACAATCTGAACCTCCTCCAAAGACTATCTTATAATCTTAAAAGGCATATTATTAATATTTTTCTGCAATGTTCCCTCCCAAGACTCCAAGCAATCAACCAGAATTTCAGGAACCAATATCCTGGAAATCAAACTTAGAGCTGATCTGGTCTAGCATATATTGAAAAATACTCACAACTCTTCTTTGGCCAGTAAAGATATCAAACAAAGGAAATCTTTTAGACTTTCAGAAAGCCTCATAAACAAAGGTACCAAGTAGACTTTGTTTAAACACCTGTATTGAAAATGGAGAAAAAAATTATTCATTCAACCTACTGAATATACCATTAGGATTTCTTAAAATCTACTAGTGGGCAAGTACCAGCATGCTAGGAACTGAAGATAAAAAATTTGTTAAGACTTGATCTGGGCCTTAAGGGAAGTTTTAATCACCGGAGAACCAAGTAGAGGAGGGAGAGTTTGAAGAAACTGGCATTTTCTTCACTAGCCAGTATGAAAAATAAAGTACTCCAAAAGTATCCCAAAATGAACTATTCCAAATGACTACAGGATAAATCTCATTTCATATTTTCATATTTTTATATGTTATCTAGACAAGAATCTTCTCCTATGAAGGTGACAGGGAAATAGCTAACAAAAATCAACAGACAAAAACCTGGAAAGATTACAAAAAGAAACAAAAATCTACAATGAAGGTAAGCATAATATAACATATTTAATGGATAATAAAGTGCCCTCTCAAACTGTCAGAATTGAGTTCTTAAAAATCCCCATAGTAGGAGAACTCTTGGATACGGAACTCAGTCTTTTTTAATAGGACTGCAAGATAATCTATAAAGCTTCATATGTTTTACACTCACCAAAATAAAAATATAGAAAACAAAGAACACAATATTAGCTACCAAAAGTATTTCCCTACCCTAAATTGGTAATAAACTATATTCTTTCAGTTTTCTTTTGAAATTAAGAAAAGATGTACTACTGAGGTAGAAAAAGACAATAATGGGGCCAAAAGAGGAAGGAAAGGAAGAACTTGCTGCCTCCCTTAGCTCATATTTACACCTGCATTTTTGAAAGCTGCTTGAATGTTTCTGACATTGGCATAAAGGTTCTTTCCTTGTGGGTCTAGGGAGTTTTAAGATGTCTATGAATGCTTCTTAAGGACATGAAAACCCATGTACGCAAATACATGCAATTTTCTGTTAAGAAGATCCATGGTTTTCATCAGATTCTCCCTTTGACATTCCACTTTACATCTGATGTGACCAGAGAAAGGTTAAGAATCAACCACCATCCAGGGACGCCTGGGTGGCTCAGTTGGTTAAGAATCAACCACATCCAGATTTTTCTATTGTGACAAGCCATTAAACCTAGGATTCTCTCTATCTTTTGAATGTAGCATGGAATATAAACTGTCAACTTCTTTTGAAAGCCTTTTTGCACTTCATTATTGGTCAGTTATTCATTCACACTTCATCTGAAAGTCCATTCTTAGACTTTGCTTATACACTTTCTTCAAATACAGCCCTTTAAAAATCAAATCCATACCTATTAATTTCTACAAAAGGCCATACCTATTAATTTCTGCAATGTATTAAAATACATTCATCACAAAATTCTAGTTCCGGTTTTACAAATTAATAGGAATGTTTTGTGATACTACAGCTCTCTGCTCTCTAACCTGGGAGCTGGCTTCCTTAGTCTGTATCCCATAAGCTTGATGAGGTGGGTAGTCATTCTTAAGCCCTCTTTGGCAAGAAGAATCCCAAACTCCTTGGAGACTGAGCTGAAAAATATGCCTCTCATTTTACACTGTCACAGCACTTTACTTGGAGCACCACTAGACATCTACCTTGGCCATAATAGTTCTGACAGCACAAACAACATTCTTTTTTGTCTCTTCCTGCCCAATATCATAAGGGCTACAAATACCACATGGTAATACACATAGCTCAATGATAGAATCTAATATATTTTCATGACACTTAGTATGTATGTGACCAATCGCCTAAGAAGCAACTGGCAGAAGAACAAAGGTAGAAACAAGTGACCCAGATGTCCAGCAGAGGTTCTGAAAAACATATACAGTACAGAAGTAAATCTACATTGTATCTGAATTTCAAATAAGGCAAACTCATAAATGAGAAAGGATTACTATACTCATAAAATAAGAGAGATCTGGAATGAGATCTGGTAGTCATTACACACTGTTTCCTGAAGAGTAACATTTTCAATGTGCTGCTATAGTCAGAAAGGCCAACTGTAATAGTGGCCATTAACAGAAAGCATATTGGAAACAGAAAAGAAAATACTACCTAAGTCTATTTCATATAAAACCATCTTCTGACAAGAGCCAGACAATGCATGTAAGTGAAAATAAAATTATTAAAAAAGTAAGAGCTGGTGGCCTTCCACATGAATGTGAACTATGTAACTTTAGAATCTTCAGCCTTGAAATAATGCTGAAAGATAACTGGTACAAAATGCCTGGATTCCAAATGCAAGACGCAGTGATAAAGTATGAACATAGATTATTTCACTAAAAACAGCATAGCAGAACCAGTGAAAATTCTAAAAAATCTAGATTGGAGAGGAAAATAAAAGGAAAGAATACAGAGTGGATAATGATGAAAAGTTCTTTATTTCTTGCCACAAAAATCCTGTGAGGAAAAACTTATTACTATATAGTTCAAAAAAAATTCATGAAAGATTAGAGTGCAAAATGACCTTCCAAAATTTAACTTCAAAAAATAAAGACTAATTGGATTTGACAGAAGTATCTTTTTTTTTTTTTAAGATCTTGTTTATTTATTTCACAGAGATCACAAGTAGGCAGAGAGGCAGGCAGAGAGAGGGAAGGAAGCAGGATCCCCATTGAGCAGAAACCCTGATGCGGTGCTCGATCCCAGGACCCTGGGATCATGACCTGAGTCCAAGGCAGCGGCTTAACCCACTAAGCCACCCAGGTGCCCCAATGACAGAAGTATCTTTATGTTATTTTCGTTTCTACTCTTTGTGAATACAAAGTTATTTATTCTAATTATCAAAAAACAGGCCAGAAGGAATTAGGGAAGTTCACCACCATCAGAAATACACTATTTAATACGAGGTTACAGAAAGTATTTTTACATTTCCTGCTGTAGGTGAAAGTTGTGAAGCGTATAGCACCCGCAAGATAAACATGCTTATGAAAATATTCATTCTCAAAAAATATAGATGGATAGTAAGCTCTAGAACAAAATATTAAATATTAAGCACTGCTTACATAAAACAGAATAAATATGAACTTATATGAAACAGATTTTTAAGTATATACTCTAGGTCCTTCCTACCAAACAATGAGTGAAGTACAGAAGAAACAAAAGCAAAGGGTGTAATTAAGGACTCCTTTATTTATAATCGACAACCATTATAAAAACAGACGACAGTTTACCTACTTTCAAATTACTTTGGTAATTTTAAATAATCATTGTCAATTTTTTGGAAGATTCCACAATTCTGCAACTTCACAGAAATGAGTAAGGGGAAATAATTAATTTCATTCTCAATAAATTGCCCTTATCTACTTACAAACAGCACAGGATATGAGAAACATTATTTTCTATCTTTGGCTATACCATAATGATATAAAAGCATAAGCAGATAATGATAAAGAGAAAAATCAAAAAGGGAATCCTATGACAATAAGCTCAACTACAGTTTCAGTATCTGCCAACATCAAGAAGCCACCCAATAAAACACAATGGCAGTCAGTTATATCCAACAGTAGTACCTGTGGTAAGCAACCATGGTAAATTCTGACCCAGGTTCTGCCCAGGAAATAAAGCATCACAACATTGCATTCTCCTCATCTTCCTCTGTTGCTCTGCTATAAACGAGGCATGAGAAAGCAAGAAATTCAACTACTGCCATAATGAAATCACCTTAACCAAAAGTTTATATTAAATAAATGTCTTTAACTTGATACTGTGGTAAATATTGCATGAACTCCATACCAGTGAAGAGGAACAACGGAAAATCAAAATGGACAGACCACCTACTAAGCAGGTTTAGAGTCATGACCTCACCCTACACAACCATGAGACTTGGCTAAAAACCAGAAAAGTAGTTATAACTTAGCTAAGAGATAGTGGTTCTATCCGGTCAGTTCGGGACTCCCCAGTCAGGGTTGCCAACAATGCAGCTGCCACCCCAGGGGGAAATGTGGGCCCTGATTCTACCTGGGCAGCAAAGTTCTCCAATGTTGAGTCAAAAACAGAAAAAAAAAGAATAGCACTCTGGTTTAAAAGCTGAGAAGAAATGTCTATGAAAAAGTCATTACAGAATCCAGTGTCATTACATCTGCATCATTACAGAATCCAGTTCTTAGGCCAGTTAAAAATTTGTTTGTTTTATTAAGATTGGAAGGTAAGTCAACTAGTTTTTAACTATACTTCTTTTGGACTTAAACAACAAATTTTGATGTGTAAAAATTAAAACTTATTTAAAATAACTGGAGAACTGGAAGGCATCACCTTAAAGCAAAGTATCAAAGAGGATAGTATTCATTTATTTAATCAGCCCAACACTACAGAGCTACATCAAATCTTTTATTCAAAACTGGGAGAATGTCAGGACTAACATTTAACAGTTCACCTTTTGCCAGTTTGAACTGTATGTTATAAACCTAGAAAATCCTAACTGAAAAGCAATATGAAGGGCACCAGGCTGGCTCAGTCAGTACAGCGTGTGACTTTTCATCTCAGAGTCTTGAGTTTGAGCTGCATGTTGAACCTAGAGCTTACTTTAAAAAAAGAAAAAACAAAAAGCAACTTGACAGATGGATGAGGGGTGGGGGAAAGGAAGAGTACTCTGTTGGGTTTTTTTAGGATTAACATTTTATTTAAAAGCAAAAGACCTCATATCAAAGAAAGATGAACTATTTTACCAGAAATCATGCAGAATAGTAAACATGAAACTGCTGAAATCACTGTGATGTCTTGCATTGTTAATTTTTAAAAATAAATATGCTCTTGACTCTGGGAAACAAACTGAGGGTTGCAGAAAGGGAGGTAGGTGGGGGGAAGGGTTAACTAGGTGATGGGCATTAAAGAGGGCACATGATGTGATGAGCATTGCATGTTATATGCAACTGATGAACCACTGAACATTACATCTAAAACTAAAGATGTTAGCTAGCTGAATTTAAATTAAAAAAATAAAAATAAAAGTAAATATGCAAGAGGTATCTTACATTAATGTGGTTATGTCATGTACATGATTTTAGAGTCTGATCTGGTGCCCAAAATTCTGTGATGAATCAAGTCTCTCTGTAGTAGCTTCTCACAATTAAATTACAAACCAGTAACAGTTTTAATACAAAACGTACGAAGAATGGAAACAAATTTCCTATTTTAAAGTACCCTGATTTTAAAATAAGCTCATTAATTCCATAGGATTAACTGAAAATCTGTTTTGAATACCAGTGTAAAACTACTATTGGCTCCAGTCAAAGACAGTAATAAAAATCAATAGTGACCTGAAAAAATCTTAACTGCATCTATGGCTAGACCCACAGTTTGGACTTCACATTATTTTGGGTACATTTTATAAATATGTACTATCTAAGATAAATAAAGAAACTACACATTTATTTAACTGTGTCCTTATAGAGCAGAGTTTTAAAACAAACTGATAATTCTTTGAACTTACGCACAATGCTCATTTTATACTCTATTATCCCCAAGCAGAGAGCTCCCTCTGAGACTATCTGTCCCAGAACAATGCTGCCCCACTTTAGCTCCTCCAGAATTTTCTCACTTCCTCTCTTGATCCTGCATAATCTACACCCATTTAAAAACTAGGGTGGCGGGGTGGATCTTATGAAAAGAGAAGCCAGAAAATCACCACATACTTAGGGAACCATTTCTGCAGCCACTACTTAGTTACCTTGGTTAACTTCTCTAGTTTCAGCTTCTTCATTGAAAAGAAGTAATCTAAAATAACTTCCGAGCCCTAAAAATTCCACATCCTTTCCTCTACAGGGCCTCACAGTGGCTTCTGAGTGTTATTAATCAGATAAACAAAATGCACATACGAGCATTTCCAACACAAATGCACAAAGAATAAAAGCTCCTTAGGAAAACTAGAGCAAGCTAGAGCTCTGTAGGAAAGCCAGTAGAAGCTGGCCAGCAATCAATAAGGTCAATGTGAGTAAATATTCAGTTCCTTGAAGTGCCTTTAATTATACTTTTGGAACATGGTAACAAGGCATTAATAGCAGGCAAACTCATTAGCTTAAAAAAATAAGTCAAAAGTGAAAAAAGATTTTTAAAAGATATATATCATGAAACTTATTCTCAAAAAATTTAAAAACATTCAAACTAGAATGAGTTCAGTACTCATTGCATAGGTGAGGACATGGAAATTTAGAAAAATCCTGATTTAGAACTTTTTTGTTTTATTTCTAATTTGTCTTTTTTTTTTTTAAAGATTTTTATTTATTTGATAGACAGAGATCACAAGTAGGCGGAGAGGCAGGCAGAGAGAGAGGGCAAAGCAGGCTCCCTGCTTAGCAGAGAGCCCCATGCGGGGCTCGATCCCAGGACCCTGAGATCATGACCAGAGCCGAAGGCAGAGGCTTAATCCACTGAGCCACCCAGGTGCCCCTCTAACTTGTCTTTAATGTCACCTCCTATAATTTCAAATTTGCTTCTCCATGATAGAAATGAGACTCCAATGAGAAGTGATTCTTGTTGAGCCTAATGCTCAATCAACAAGCTGAAAATCAGTTAAGACCAATGCTTTGGTAAGAGTATCTAGGACCAGCTTGCATGCTTGCTAAAATCCTAGATTATGAACTGTGAGTACTGCATATCATGGGAGAACGCTGTCCAAGGAAATGCTTCTAACTCAAGACTTCAAAGATGAAGAGGGGTTGATGAGAGAGAGAAAAGAACATTTCAAACAGAAGCAACCACATTTTCAAGAGCCCTAAGAGAGAAGTAGGAACTGCAGAGACACTGTAGGTATAACCACGATTAGAAAGAGGTGACTGCCAAGGCCGGGGAATCAGATCACAGAGGGACTTCAGGCCTCATCAACATTTTAGACAGTATTCTAAACCACTGAAATAAAAGAGGCATTATCAAAAATGCACTTTGGCTGCCATATAAAAAAAACAAATTGGAGGGAAAACTTCAGAAAACTATAGAAAATGTATCCTATAATTTGAAAATGACTACTTCCTTTTCTTCTTCAAATATTCAGAATCACATTATGGGCCTCAAAAAACAACTTGTGGTAGTAAATAGCACAGTTAAAAACTAACATTCCTCAAAAAATTAAAAATAGAACTATTATATGACCCCTACCATTCTGACAAAAATAGGTAAATGCGTTTTAAATTAATCTAAAAGAAAAAGTGTTTTTTACTGGAAGTTAGGATGTCTATAAAGAAGTTTAACAATTAGTCTGGAAAAGCAAGGCTAAAACTACCTTAAGCAACACTTTTGGGTATTTACCCAAGGAAAACAAATACACTAATTCAGAAAGAAATATGCACCCCTACATTCACTGCATTACTTAAAACAGCTAAGAGAAGGAAACTACCTAAATGTCCATTGGTAAATGAATGGATAAAGAAGATGTGGCATATATATATATATTCAACAAAATACTACTCAGTTATAAAAAAGAATGAAATCTTGCCATTTGCAACAATATGGGTGGACCTCAAGAGCATCATGCTAAGTGAAGTAAGTCAAACAAAGAAAAACAAGTACTACACGTGGAATCTAAGACAAAACAAATGAACAAACAAAACAAAACAAAATTCACAGATAAGGAGAACAGATTGATTGTCGCCAAAGGGACAGGGTGTTGGAGTGGCGGTAAAATGGGTGAAGGGGGTAAACTGTACGGTGACGAATGGTAACTAGAATTACTGTAGATATCCACTTTTCAGTGTATACAAATATCAAATTATTATGTTGTATACCTAAAACTAATATAATGTTATATACCAACTTTATCTCAGTAAAGAAAAAGAAAAAAAAATAAAAGAACTTAAAATAAGTACCAGACTGTTATTTAGCCAACACAATGTTGTTGGTTTATCAAATGCTGAGGTGATGAATTCCAAAATAACAGCTCTCATCTAATTAAATTAGTTTTGAAGAGTCCACACACTTATCTACTACACACACCTATCAGGATTTTTATAAAGCTAGAAAAAAAATTGTCAATAGATTCATTACAATTAGTTTCAATATTTTTTTAAAAGATTTTTATTTATTTATTTGACAGAGGTCGCAGTAGGCAGAGAGGCAGGCAGAGAGGCAGGCAGAGAGAGAGAGAGGAGGGGGAAGCAGGCTCCCTGCTGAGCAGAGAGCCAGATGCGGGGCTCAATCCCAGGACCCTGAGATCATGACCTGAGCAGAAGGCAGAGGCTTAACCTACTGAGCCACCCAGGTGCCCCCTAGTTTCAATATTTGAATAAATACTTACCAATGCCTCATTTCAAATGTTTTCTATTATATACTTAACAAATATTGTGCCATAAGATGTAAGTTCTTAAGAAGAAAGATACATTGTACATAAGAATCAAGTACTGTCATCACAATTATTTATAATACCACATCTCTTTGTTTCTCTACACTATTAAAAGTTAATTGAATACCTTTCCAAAGAACCTCATTCTACCAGTGTTAGATATACAACTCTTCCACTGAGGAAGCAAAAGAGAGTTCTTCCTACTTTCAAGGACAAAAGTCAAACTAATCAAAAGATTCCCACCAAGAACTCCCTGACATCAACTAATATTTCACTGATTAATTCAATAAAAGAAAATTCAGTATATATAGCCTTGACCTTTCTGAAACAACTCATCTGTCAGGGATCTTTAATTTGCCATTCAAAACGACTAACCTAAAACATGCTGAAAACTGTGCAATACAGATTTCTCATTTCCAGTTAAGATGTAATTTTACAGGTCAGAACCAAGTGGTTAGAAAAATACCATTTATATATACAAGTTCAGTCTCCGAATACATAATTCTTTCTATAAAATCAAGATGTGAAGGTAAATGCGTTTTAAATTAATCTAAAAGAAAAAGTGTTTTTCACTGGAAGTTAGGATGTCTATAAAGAAGTTTAACAATTAGTCTGGAAAAGCAAGGCTAAAACTACCTTAAGCAACAAATAATCATTAAAAGGTCTTCAGATATAGGTGAAAATATTCTTCTCACATAAATTTTTACATAATTTCACCCCTACCATTCTGACAAAGTATTACACTCTAATAAAGACTATCCTAATCTTCACCTTGCAATATTTCCAGGCTGATATTATTATTCTCATTTCCTTGAATAATATCCATACTCCAGGGCCATTTTCCTTCTCATATTCAATATAATGCATGCTTGTATCAAGGTTCCTTTCTTCATATCCTGTCACAGTATCAATCACTGCCTCCTGTCCACTCAATCCACTTTTGATTTATCAGCCGCCGTCTTTCTGGACTCCATAACTCGACCCAAACCATTTTAACAAGACATTGACAAATAGCACCCAGTATCACATCAACCTGTTCCACTTAGTAAACTAAGAAACAGTAACTGTGACATCTCTGCATAAGTATTCCATTCTATTCCCCAGACTGATGTATATTAATGAGGAGATGGTATTTGAAATGCTTCTTCCACATCAGCATCTAATATGATCAAATTAGGAAATGGGATGATTTATTAAATTTTGTAGAGCTGAAATATTTCTTTATATCGCTATATGTGTGGTTTCAGAAAGTGAGCTGTTGCTTTCAATTTCTCTACTGAGGATGTGCCTGCATTTCACAGACGAATTATTGTCTTTAAAAAGATTGCAAGAAGGCAAAATGTTATTAAGCAAATGCTCAGTAAAACAAACTAAATCAGTTTTAAAATTCCTAATTTAATGTAAATCTTGGTTGTTTCACTGAAATTCAGTTTGTGATCTTATTAAGTCATATTTGCATTGTACTGTCTTGCTGTAGGACAGTTTTAAATTTATAGCATTACCAAGCAGCTTCACTTCTTGACTTTTAAGATGTATCCTCAATAAAATAATTGCTGTATAAGCACACATTTTGTTCTTATTTTCAGGTATAAGACAAAATAAAGATCAATGGGTTAATAAAGGAATAAAATAAAAATAGAAAATCAACTATTTGGGTCACTTCTATAATGTTCACAATTAGATATTAAAATGTTTTTACTAAAATGCTCCCCAACTGAAAGCTCAACAACTAATGGGCAGTTTAAACTTTAAATGATGAATTTGTTTTTTAATATACATTTGTATATGAAAAGGATAGTTCATATGCTCACCATAAAAAATATCCAAGTGAAAAGAATGTAAAAAGTCCTATTTTTCCATAAACAGATTCTCATCTTAACTCATTTTCTATTTTCTAGCTATCCATATATTCCAGAAGTCAAACTCCACTCATTTTAAAACTACAATATTTCCAAGCACAAAATTTACATTTAAGTCTAAACATAAGCTAATCTCAGCATAATGAGTTTATATACCAACAGTTTTCTAATGGAGCCACCAATGACTTCTTTTGACTCATGAACAAATCAAAAGATTACGACTGAATTCTGAAGGTACTCTGACTGAATTCACTTTTTTTAGAAAAATACGTGTAAAATTCAATAGAGCAATGTAATACAGGTACTGTATGAGAAAAAGAACAACATTAAAAACAAGAGGAGGACAGATCACCCAGTAAAGAATTAATTGGGAATCCCAGATATTTACTAGTTAAATTCATTGAAAATTTAAATTTTATCATGTAAACAAGGATCATTTGCTTAATGATCATCTTACAACTTTAAAGAGGCTAATCTAATTTTTAAATTTACAAGTGGTCATCTTACAACTTTAAAGAGGCTAATCTAATTTTTAAATTTAAAAATTTCAGTATCATTCAAGTTGAAAAATTAACAGATACTATATTGTTAAAATAAATTTATAATTTTTTTCCTTAATACTCAGAAAAGGACACCAGAAAGTTAAAACACCAGAAATGCTCTCCTTCATTCCTTAGATAAAGAAAAATGAGAATTAAACATATTTTTTAAATCTGTTAAATAAAATACGATAAAATAAAAGCAAACTCACAAGGATATTATAGTACATCATACAAATAATAAGATTTTGTTTTATTTTTTTGAGGATTTTACCTATTTACTTATCTAAAAGACAGAGAGCAAGCATGTACAACCATGGGGAATGGCAAGTAAAGGGAGAAACAGGACTATGGGATCATGACCTAAGCCAAAGGCAGATGCTTAACCAACTGAGTCACAAAGGCATCCCAATAAGATTAAAAAAAAAAAAATTATGTTTTTACCAGGCTTTCCAGTTTAGAAAGTACTTTGAACATACTAGATAAATGCATTTTCAGAAATTATGTTACTTACACCAATTAATTTTTTTTAGTTTTCAATTTGTAATTCTACATTATTAATGAAAATTGTCCTATTTTTTTCTAATATACAGTAATCCCCCTGTTCCCTAATACCCTTTGCACCTGTAGTCTATAGGATCCAACAAGCAGATTTAAAATGTCTCATTCTACGTTTGTCTCTTGCACATGCATGTGCACATGCACGCATGCACATGTGATGTGCTTGTCATCATTCCACGTAGTCTAAATGCTTCCTGCAGGCAGAAACCTATATGCCATTAAAGGGAAAAGAAATCACAGAAATAGGACAATTAAAACATTATACTTCATAGAACAGGAAAAAATACAAAATTAATTCATTATACCTTCAAATTTATGTTAACTCTCCAACTCTGTAGATAAAAGAATGGGTCAATATCTATGTACTTAGACATATCTGCAGCATGAAAGAGAAAACCAGGAAATGAAACAAAATTATTCATTAAAAAAATGGCTGATATGGGGGCACCTTGGTGGCTCAGTTGGTTAAGCCACTGCCTTTATGACAGGTCATGGTCCCAGAGTCCTGGGATCAAGTTCCATATCGGGCTTCCCACACTCTGCGGGGAGCCTGCTTCTCCCTCTCCTTCTACCTGCCACTCTCCTGTTTGTGCTCTCTTTCTCTTTCTCTCTCTCTCTGTGTCAAATAAATAAAATCTTTTAAAAAAATGGCTGATTTTGAATACAATTCCTTGTGTTTACAAAATATAGAATAATATACTATATATATACAATTTATATACAATAACTGTAATATAAATGAAAAAACACTAGCAATTTTACACATCCTTTTAATCACTCTATAAAAGTCTAACATCAATAAATGAAATGTGAAAGTATAAGTTCCTACCAAAAATATGTATTACGTCTAATACATATGTATTAAGAGGATGCACAGTTTTAAGAAATCCCCTCACATCACACAATTCTTCAATTTGACTTCCTGAATCAAAATCAAAATACTTCTCTCTTAAGAAAAAGGACGCATGCCAAAAAGTCCAAATATTTATTAGAGAATGCACGGTTCATACCTAAATCTGTAAAAATCCTGGGCACTACCTACATTTAATGGCTTGTTTGGACATAATGTTATATATAGCATTATTTTAGCTCCACATGAGGGGGAAAAACAAGCTAACTGTGGAGTCTTCAATTCATAGAAGTCACCAGGAAAGTTAAAAAAGAAATTAAAAAATGAATAAGAACAAAAACGATAAAAATGTATCATAAAATAAGCCATAATCATCTTAGCAGGCAAGAGAAAACATTTGGCAAAAATCAAGACCCACTGTTGCAAAAACATACTCAGCTAACAAAAAATAAAGAAGATTCTTCTTCAGGTTTGTAAAGGGCAACAGCAAAAACCCAACAGCTAACCTCAAATTTGAAGGTGACAGACAGACTACTTTCTTCCTAAGATAGAAAAATGGCAAAGGTACCTAATCTTGCCATTTTTCTACAACAGTAAAGTGAAAATCCTAGAAAATGCAGAGCCAAGAAAACTGAATAAATGGTATACAATTTAAAGACAAAACTGTCTCAGCTTTCATGTAATGTGACTGTTTTCACAGAAAAGCCTAAGGTATATTAAAAATATATAAGGTATATTAAAAAAGGCATTTTTAATATACCTTATATTACTAGATATTACTAGATCTAGTAAGAGTAGCAAGGTTAGAAGATTTGAAATACACACACAAAAAATAAAATATACATTCTGTGAAATACAGTCAATTATACTTCTATACATTGGCAGCAAAATATTGGGAAATGAAATTTTAAAACAATTTCTATGTTTAGTAGCATCAAAAAATTGAAAGTAGGGGCACCTGGTTGGCTCAGTTGGTTTAAGTATCCTACTCTTGATCTTGGGGTTGTGAGTTCAAGCCTCAAATTGTATTTCACACTGGGCATGGAGCCTAACTATTTTAAAAAACTTTTTTGAAAATAAATTTAACAAAAGATGTATAAGACTGCTACGCAAAAACTACAAAACATTGTTGGGATAAATGGGAACCCAAAAGATAGAGTGATATACCTAATATTTGTAGATTAGAAGACTCAATTTGTTGATTCTCCTATTCTAATGATTCAATTAACCCCCTATAAAAATTCCAGCTTTGAGGAAATTGTCAAGCTAATGCTAAAATTCATATGGAAATATTAAAAAAAAAAAAAAAAAAAAACAACACCTGACTTCAAGTCTTACTATAAAACCTCATAATCAAAATGGTAGAGAACTGGCATAAAAATAGATCAATGGAATCAAGTAAACATTCTAGAAATAGAATTGCTTTAATAGGATCAACTGGTGTTTGAGAAGACACCAAGAGTACTCTGTAGGAAGATAAAACTATCTTAAAAATAGTGTTAGAAAACCATCTGGAAATAAAGAAGAACCTCTACCATATTTCACACCAGACAGAAAAAATATTTTGAGAATGACATCAACAAGATGGTAGAATAGGAAATCCCAACCCCTGTTCACCCTACAGACACAACAACCTAAAAACAATACACAAGCCAAAACATCTTTATTAAAACTCTAGAAACCAATAAAGTTGGAGTACTCCAGAAGAGTGCAAAGCCAAGAACAGCTACACTGAAATGTCTAAGTCATCACACGAGTATCCACAATACTCCCTCCTCAAAGCTAGCACAATTCAGCTTGTTTTCTGACTTCTCCCTTAGAGGGTATAGGGATAGAAAAGAGAGGAGTCCGCATTCAACATTCCAGCCTTTCAGAGGGCTTTCCAAGGAAATGGTTTTTGTCTTTCCTGATTCAGGACGCTAACAGAACCAGCACAGTTTGGGTGGGTGACTGCTGCTGCTAAAAACAAAAGACAAAGGCAGAGCCTTGCTGGGAAACCAGAGAACCTATGGTGCAGCAAACAATGCCCAACATGGCTCAGTGCAACCAGAAAAGGGTACCTAAACTTGGAAGTTTCTATCTTGGGAAGGAAAACAGTGGAACATGCGTACCATATTTCACATTTTCAGAGCCTTCCTGAAGAGAAAGAAAATATCCTACCTGATTCAGAGTACTAATGGGGACAGAGCATAATAAGCTCTGGATGCCTGGAGGCCACTGACAACCAAGGAGAACAGGGCTATTTGTCCCTGTAGAACCAGAGAACCTGAATTGCCACAGACACACACTAGAGGGAGCAAGAGATTACAAGCTCCAGAAAAAGAAATCGGAAAAATTCAAAATGGGAAATTCTAGAGAAGTTGCAACCTCCAGAAAAAGTTTTGAGAGGCCCACAGAATCTCTATACAGACTGACTAGTGCTTCCCCTGTACAAAGCTAAGCCCTAAAGACTGAGAGAGATGGCCGATTTTTTTAAATTCCTAGACTTCAACAAAATACTAAGATCATAAGAAAAAGGGAAACATGACCCAAAGTAACGAATTCCAAGAAACCAACCCAAAAGAAAGCAAGCTCAGAAAGAGATAAATTACCTGAAAAAGAATCCAAAATAAAATCTTAAGTTCAGGGTTGCTGAGCAACCTGGGTTGCTCAGTCAGTAAAGTGTCTGCCCTTGGCTCAGGTCATGATTTCAGAGTCCTGGGTTTGAGCCCTGAATTGGCTCCCAGCTCAGTGGGTAGCCTGCTTCTCCCTCTTCCTCTGCCCCGCCCCCTGCTTCTGCATGCTCAAGCTCACTCTCTTTCTCTTTAATAAATAAAAATCTTTACCAAAAAAAAAAAAGTTCAATGAGACACAAGAGAACAACTATGAACAGATGTTCAACTAAACAGAATCAGAAAAATGATCCATAAAAATAAAAGAAAGAAAAACGATCCATAAACAAAACAAGAATATTAGTGAAAAGAAAGAGACTATAAAAGAAGTAAACAGAAATGATGCAGCTGATAAATACAAGAGCTAAACTGAACAATTCATTAGAGGGGTTCAACAGCAGACTTGATCAAACAAACAAAAATCTATAAACTCAAAATCAGATATTTTGAAATTACTGAGTTAGAGGAGCAAAAGAAAAAAACAATGGAGAAAGAGGATTAAAAGCCTAAGGAATTTATGAAACAAAAACTGATCAATATACTATTGATGTAAGATACAGAATAAGAAGAGGAGCAGAAGAGGACACAAAACTTCTTAAAGCAGTAAAAGGTCAAAAACTTTCAAGATATGAGGAAGGAAACAAATATACAAATTCAAGAAGCTAAAAAGACTCCAATTATGAAGAACCCAGACAGACCCATACCAAGACTAATTTTAACTAAACTGTCAAAGCCAAAGACAAAGAGGGAAACTTGAAACAAAACAAAACAAGTGACTCATCGGGCGCCTGAGTGGCTCAGTGGGTTAAGCCACTGCCTTCGGCTCAGGTCATGATCCCGGGGTCCTGGGATCGAGTCCCGCATCGGGCTCTCTGCTCAGCAGGGAGCCTGCTTCCTCCTCTCTCTCTCTGCCTGCCTCTCTGCCTACTTGTGATCTCTCTCTGTCAAATAAATAAATAAATTCTTAAAAAAAAAAAAAAAAAAAAGAAGTGACTCATCATGTACAAGGAAGCTCGATGGATTTCTCAGAAGAAACCTTAAAGGCCAGAGAAGAGTGGGATGATAAATTTAAAAGCTTTAAAAAAAAAAAATTCCCAACCAAGAATACTATAACCAGCAAAACAATCCTTCAAAAATAAAGGTGAGGGGCGCCTGGGTGGCTCAGTGGCTTAAGCGGCTGCCTTCGGCTCAGGTCATGATCTCAGGGTCCTGGGATCGAGTCCTGCATCGGGCTCTCTGCTCAGCAGGGAGCCTGCTCTCTCCTCCCTCTCTCTCTGCCTGCCTCTCTGCCTACTTGTGATCTCTCTCTGTCAAATAAATAAATAAAATCTTAAAAAATAAATAAATAAATAAATAAAGGTGAAAGAGACTTTCCCAGATAAATAAAAATTGAGGGAATTCATTACCACTAGATCTGCAAGAGAATTCTGCAAGAGAAATGGAAAAAACACTAGACAGCAATACAAAAGCATGTGAAAATAGAAAGTTCGCTGATAAAAGTAAATACATAGGGGCGCCTGGGTGGCTCAATCATTAGGCATCTGCTTTGGTTCAGGTCATGATCCCAGGGTCCTAGATCAAGCCCCACATTGGCTCCCAGTTCACCGGAAAGCCTGCTTCTCCCTCACCCACTCCCCCTGCCTGTGTTTCCTCTCTCACTGTATCTCTCTGTCAAATAAATAAATAAAATATTTTTTAAAAAAGAAAATACATAAATACAGAATACTGTAATACTGTAATACTGTAATTCTGGTATAGAAGACTAAAGTATAAAAATAACTATATGGTCACCTGGGTGGCTCAACTGTTTAAGCAACCAAATCCTGGTTTCAGCTCAGGTTATGATCTCTGGGTCATAGGACTGAGCCCCACATCTGGCTCTGCACTCAGCACTGAATCTGCTTGAGATTCTCTCTACCTTTCTTTGCCACTCTCTATGCATTTGCACATGTACTCTCTCTCTAGCTCTCTTTCTAATAAGTAAATAAATCTTTCTAAAAAGGTAACTACGGGGTGCCTGGGTGGCTCAGTGGGTTAAAGTCTCTTCCTTTGGCTCGGATCATGATCCCAGAGTCCTGGGATCAAGCCTGCATCGGGCTCTCTGCTTAGCAGGGAGCCTGCTTCCTCCTCTCTCTCTCTGCCTGCCTCTCTGCCTACTTGTGATCTCTGTCAAATAAATAAGCAAAATCTTTAAAAATAATAATAATAAAAATAAATAAATAAGTAAATAAATAAATAAAAAGATAACTAGGGGTCCCTGGGTGGTTCAGTTGGTTAAGTGCCTTCAGCTCAGTTCATGATCTCAGGGTACTGGGATCAAGCCGCACATCAGGCCCTGGCTCAGCACTGAATCTGCTTAAGATTCTCTCTCTCCCTCTTCCTCTGCCCTTCCCCTATTCACGTGCATGCTTGCTTGCTCTCTCTATAAAATAAACAAAATCTTAAAAAAAAAAGTAACTACAAAATTATGTCAGCATATACACATCATATAAAAATGTAATTAAAAACAAACTATCAAGAAGTAGGGAAGATATGTAAAGGGTATATAGGAGTTATAATACCCTTGTGAATTTTCATTAAATTTGAAGTTACCAGAAAAAGAAGTTTCCTATACACCAGCAATGAAGTAGAATCTAAAGAACAATATGATTTATGCTGGTGCCCCCCAAAAATGAAGTACTTAGGTACAAATCTAACAAAATATGCACAACTGTTTATCTATGCACAAAATATCTGTTGGAGGACAATTACAAAACTGTGATGAACAAAGTAATAATACAACTAAATAAAGAAGTATTCCATATTCATGGATAAGTAGACTGAATATTGTCAAGATGACAGTTCTTCCTAACTTGATCTCAGTGCAATCCTGGTTAAAAAGCCCAGCAATTTACTTTGTAAATATCAACAACCTGATTCTAAAGTTTATATGGACAGGCAAAAGACTCAGAAGAAGAATAAAGTTGGAGGACCGACATTACTTGACTTCAGGTCTTTCTATAAAGCTACAGTAATCAAGACCATATGGTATGTACAAATAGACAAAAAGATCCACAGAACCATAGTAGGACCACATAAATAGCTCATCTTTGACAAAGGAACAAAAGTAATATAATGGAGCAAAGATAGTCTTTTCAATAAATGATGCTGGACCAGCTGGACATCCACATGCAAAAAACAAAACAAAACAAACACACAAGAACCTTGACAATGACCTTATATCCTTCACAAAAAACTTACTCAAATTGGATCACAGACCTAAGTGTAAAACACCGAACTATATAATCTCTGTAACATAGAAGAAAACCTAGATAACTCTGGATATGGCAGGGACTTTAGATACAACACAAAAGGCATGATCCATAAAAGAAATAATTGATTAGCTAAACTTCATTAAAATTAAAAACTTCTGCTCTGCAAAAGAGAATAACACAACAAGCCACAGACTGGAAGAAAATATTTACAAAAGACACATCTGATAAAAGGAGTATCATCTAAAATATACAAAGAATGTTTAAAATTCAACAATAAAAAAAAAAAAGCCCAATTACAATATGGGCTAAAGACCTTAAGAGACAACTCAACAAGAAGATATACAGATGGCAAATAAGCATATGAAAAGATCTTCCACATCACAGGTCATCAGGGAAATGCAAATTAAAGTAATAATGAACTACCACTAAAAACCTACTAAAATGGCCAAAATCTGGAACACTAGCAAGACCAAATGCTGGTGAGGATGTGGAACAATAGAAACAGACATTTTGGAAGATAGTCTCGCAATTTCCTACAAAACTAAACATACTCTTAGTATATAATCCAGCAATTATGCTCCTTGTTATTTACCCAAAGGAGCTGAAAAGTTAAGTTCACACAAAAACCTGCACCCTATTTATAGCCAGTTTATTCATAATTGCCAAAACCTGGAAGAAACCAAAATATTCAGGAGGTAAATGTACATCCAAACAATGGAATATTACATAACACTAAAAAGAAATGAACTAGGCCATGAAAAGACACGGACGATTCTTAGCTGCATATTACTAAGTGAAAGAAGCCAATCTTAAAAGGCTACATACTCTATGATTCCAACAATATGACATTCTGGAAAAGGCAAAACTATGGTAACAGTAAAAGATCAGTGGTCACCAGAGATTATTCAGGTATGATAGGAGGAGGGTGAATAGGCAGAGGAATTTTAGGGCAGTGAAATTACTCTAAGAAACTATAATGACAGAAACATGTCACTATACATTTGTTTAAACCAACAGAATGTACAACACTGAGAGTGAACCCTAATGCAATACTACAGACTTGGCAACAATGTAGGTTCATCACTGTAACAAATGTACCATTCTGGTGTAGGGGATGATGATAATGGTACAAGATATGCATGTGTCAGGGCAGAGACTATACAGGAAATATCTATCCCTTCCTTTCAATTCTGTTACCAAAACTGTTCTAAAAACAAAACGGAACAGAACAAAACAAACTATGGGGTGCCTGGTGGCTCAGCAGTTAAGCGTCTGCCTTTGGCCCAAGTCTCGATCCCAGAGTCCTGGGATCAAGTCCCACATTTGGCTCTCCCCTCGGTGAGGAGTCATCTTCTCCCTCTGCCCCTGGCCCTTCTTGTGCTCTCTCACTCTTGCTCCGCACTCTCTCTCTCTTTCAAATAAATAAATATCTAAAAAAATAAAAAATAAATAAAAATTTTTAAAAAGTTGTAACTATAAAACTAGGTTTAATAGATGCACAATATAATGTCATTTGTGACATCAATAACAAAGTCAAAGCAGGCAGATACAAAAGAGTAGTTTCTGTATATAATTAAAACTGTTGCAAGCTAAAATAGATTTTTCTAATTTCAACCTTTTATGTAAGTTCTATGGTAGTCACAAAGAAAGTAACTCATAGAAGATAAACGAAAGAAAATAAGGAATCAAAGCATGTTAATATAAAATAACAAAACACAAAGGAAAGAAGTAAGGGAGAAAAGGAGGGACAAAATAGCTACAAAATAGAAAGCTAATAAAAATTTCAATAGTCTCTCTGTATCAGTAATTAACTTAAATGTAAATGGCTTAAGCTCTTCAAACAAAAGATACAGACTAGCTGAATGCAGTAAGAAAACATGATGCAATTACATGCCATTTACAAGAAACTCACCTTAGATTTAAAGATGCAAATCAGGTAGAAATTAAAGGATGGAAAAACATATTTCATGCAAATGGTAACCCAAAAAAGGTAGGGGCTGACATATTTATATCAGACAAAACAGACTAAATCAAAAACTCACAAGCAGGAAAGGACATTATATAATAACAAAAGAGTCAATTCAATAAGAATTGACTCTTTTATTTATATCTGTATATTTATAAAACAGTTATAAATATATATATATGCACTTGATATCAGAGTACTCAAATATATGAAACAAATATTGACAAAATGGAAGAAATAGAGCAACACAATAATAATAAAATATTTCAATTCCCCCATAACCATTTCCTTTTTTTTAAAAGATTTTATTTATTTATTTGAGAGAGAGAGAGAGTATGTGTACTAGTGGGGGTTGGGAGGGCCAGAGGGAGAAGCAAACACCCTGCTGAGCAGGGAGCCAACACAGGGCTCCATCCCAGGACTCCAAGACCACCACCTAAGACAGCCACTTAACCAACTGAGCCAACTGCCTGCACCCCTCAATCCTCCACTTTCAATAATGAATAAAATAATGAGATGTAAGATCTTTAAGGAAACAGAGGACTTGAACAATGCTATAGACCAACTGGATGTAAGAGACATAAATGGAACACTTCATCCAAACACACATGGAACATTCCCTATTACAGATCACATGTTAGACCACAAAACAAACTGTAACAAATATAGGAAGACTTAAATTCATACAAAGTATCTTCTCTTCCCACAATGGAATTAAACTAGAAATATTCAGCAGCAGAAAACTGGAAATCCATAAATATGTGGAAATTAAAAAACATTTGCATGAAAAATCAAAGGGTCAAAGAAGAAGTCACAAGGGAGAGGTGCCTAGGCAGCTCAGTCAGTTAAGTATCTGCCTTTGGCTCAGGTCATGATTTCAGGGTCCTAGGACTGAGCCCCGTGTCAGCAGGGAGTCTGCTTCTATCTCTCTCTCACTCTCTCCCCCCACCCCCACACCCCTACCCCTGCTTGTTTTCTTTCTCAAATAAATAAAATCTTTGGGAAAAAAAAAGAAGAGAAAAGAAATCACAGAGGAAATTAGAAACATATCTTGAGACAAATGTCAAGAAAAACACAATATACCACTTATGGTTTGTAAGAAAAACAGTCCTATGAGGGTAGTTTTTTAGCAGAAAATCCCTACATTTAAAAAAGAAGAAAAATCTCAAACTAACAACCTAACTTTACATCTCAAGGAATTAGAAAAAGAAGGACTACATCAAAACACAGCAAAAGGGAAAGATTAATAAGGATCACACGGAAGGGGGATAAGAGACGGCTCTTGATTTCAGCTCAGGTCATGATCTCAGAGTTGTGGGATCAAGTCTCACATCAGGCTCCACGCTGAACAGAGTCTGCTTGTCCTTTTCCCTCCACTCCTCCCCCAGCTCTCCCTTTTCTCAAATAAATGGATAAATAAAATCTTTAAAACAAACAAACAAACAAAAAAGATTAGGCCAGAAATAATGAAATGAAGTACAGTAAAAACAATTTTAAAGTCAGTAAAATAAGGACCACGTGGGTGGTCAATCAGTTGGGCAACCAACTCTTGGTTTCGGCTCAGGACATGAACTCAGGTATTGTGGGACTGAACTCCCCCGCCGGACTCTGCCCTCAGCAGGCAGGTTACTTGAGATTCTTTCTCCCTCTCCCTCCCCTTTTCTGGCCACTCCCATGCACCTGCTCTCTCTCAATCTCTCTCTCTAGTTATTCAATCAATCTTTTAAAAAAGTCAGTGGAACTAAGGATCTCTTTCTTAAAAAATCAATAAAATCAGCAGGCCCCTAACTAGATTAACTAAGGAAAAAAGAAAGATCAACTAAAGTCAGATATGAAACAGGAGAAATTACAACTGATATCAAAGGAATAAAAAGGATTATAAGACTGCTATTAACAATTATACACCAACAAAGCAGATAACAAAAAATATGGATAAATTCATACAAATACATAATCTACCAAAAGTAAATTACGAAGAACAGAAAATCTGAACAGACCTATAGCAAGGAGACTGAATAAGTAATCATAAACCTCACAACAAATAAAAGCCCAGGACCAGATGGCTTCACTGGAGAATTCTAGCAAACATTTAAATAAGAATTAATGCCAATCCCTCTGAAACTCTTCCAAAAAGTTAAAGAGGAGGGAACACTTCCAAACTCATTTTATTACCGTGATACCAAAGCCAAAGATAATACAAGAAAACTACAGACCAATACCTATATTGAATATTGATGCAAAAAACTCAATAAATGAGTTCTAAACGAGTTTTGCTTTAAACGAGTAGCAAATCAAATTCAACAGCAAGTTCAAATAACTTTAGAGCATAAAGAAATGGGCTCTGTCCCTTGAATGCAAGTATCATTAAATACAGAAAAATCCACAAGTGTAATATACCACATTAACAAATGAAGAACAAAAATCACATGATCATCTCAATTGATCTAAAAAAGATGACAAAATTAAAATATCTTTTCATGAAAAATACTCAACAAATTAGGAATAGACATAACTCAATATAATTAAGTTCATATACAAAAGGCCCAGAGCTTAACATCATACTCAACAGTGAAAACCTAAAATCATTTCCTCAAAGATCGGTAACAAGGCAAGGATGCCCATACTCACCACTTCTATTCATCGTACTAGAATTTCTAGCAAGAACAATTAGGCAAGAAAAAAAAAATCCAAGTCATCTAAATTGGAAAAGACAAAGTAAAATTATGACTTTGACATGATGACATGATCTTACATGTACAAATCCCTAAGATTACACAATACACACACACAAATACACACACACACAAAATGTTAACATAAACAAATTCAATAAAGTTGTAAGTTACACAATCAATACTAAAAAAATCAGATGTGTTAGAAAAATCAGCTGTGTCTCTTTACACTAACAATGAGCAAACTGGAAAGAAAATTAACAATCCCACTTACATTATCATTAAAAAGAACAAAACAAGGAATAAACTTAACCAAGGAAGCAAAAATCTTGTATACACACAATCAAAAGGAAAACACTGCTGAAAAAAATTAAAGATGACACAACAGAAAAATATCTTATGTTCATAACATGGAAAGACTTAGTATTTACTGTTAAAATGTCGTTACTATCAAAGCTATCAACAGATGCAATGCAAACACTATCAAAATCCCAAAGGCCTTTTTCACAGATTAGGAAAATTCTAAAATTGATTTTGACTCTCAAAGGACCCCAAATACCCAAAACAATCTACCAAAAAGAACAAAGCTGAAGACCTCACACTTGTGATTTCAAAATATATTATAAGCTATAGTGATCAAAGTATTGGTATTGGCACACAAACAAACAAACAAACTAATAGAAAAGAAGAGAATCTGGAAATAAACCCTTGTGTATATGGCCAAATGATTTTCACAATGTTAACAAGACTACACAATGGGAAAATGATGGTTTTTCAATAAATGTTGGGAAAAACCATATCCCCATACAAAATAATGATGATGGACACCTGTACCACATATAAAAATTAACTCAAAATGAGAAGAAGGATGCCTGGGTGGCTCAGTTGGTTGAGCATCTGTCTTTGACTCAGGCCATGATCTCAGGGTCCTGGGATGGAGCCCCATGTTGGGCTCCCTGGTCAGCAGAGAGTCTGCTTCTCCCTTTTCCCCTCCCCCTGCTCATGCTCTCTCTGTCTCTCTCCCTCAAGAATAAATAAATAAAATCTTTTTAAAAAAATGAGGTGAGAGAGGAGATAAGAAATTTATTTGAAAAAAATAATAGCTGACAACTTCCCTACTTTAGGGAAGAGACATTCAGGTCCAGAAAATAGAGATCCCCCCAAAAAAGTAACACAAGGAGGTCCACACCACACCACACCACACCACACCACACCACAATGATAATTAAAATAGGCACAAAGTAGTGATAAATAGGGAACTGTAAAAGCAGCAAGAGAAAAGAAAAAAGTTACATACAAGGAAAAACCCCGTAAGGCTATCAACTGATTTTTCAGCAGTAACACTACAGGCCAGAAAGGAATGGTAATGATATATTCAAAGTGTTGAAAGAAAAAAAAAACTGAAACCAAGAATACTCTACCTGGCAAGATTATCATTCAGAACAGGAGAGATAATGAACTTCCCAGGCACACAAAAGTCAAAGTTCATGACCACTAAACCAGCCTTATAAGAAACATTAATGTGCAAAGAAGACATCCAAATGGCCAACAGACACATGAAAAAGTGCTCCACATCACTTGGCAGCAGGGAAATATAATCAAAACCACAGTGAGATACCACCTCACACAGTCAGAATGGCTAAAATTGACTGTCAGGAAACGACAGGTGTTGGCAAGGTTGCAGAGAAAGGGGAACACTCCTACACTGTTGATGGGAATGCACGCTGCTGCAGCCACAGTATGGAGGTTCCTCAAAAAGTTGAAATACCCTGAGAGATACCCTATGACCCAGCAGTTGCACTACTGGGTATTTACCCTAAAGATACAAATGTAGTGATCCAAAGGGGCATGTGCACCCGAATGTTTATAGCAGCGATGTCCATAATAGCCAAACTATGGAAAGAGCCCAGATGTCAATCAACAGATGAATGGATAAAGATGTGGTATACATATACAATGGAATACTATGCAGCCATCAAAAAAATTGCAAAATCTTGCCTTTTCGACAACATGGATGGAACTAGAGGGTATTCTGCTAAGCAAAATAAGTCAATCAGAGAAAGACAAGTATCATATGATCTCTCTGATACGAGGAATTTGAGAGGCAGGGTGGAGGTTAGTGCAGGGAAGGTAGGGAAAAAGAAATAAGATGGGACCAGTGAGGGAGACAAACTATAAGAGACTGTTAATCTCAGGAAACAAACTGAGGGTTGCTGGAGGGAAGGATGAGGACAGGGATAGGGATAGGGTGGCTGGGTGATGGACACTGGGGAGGGTATGTGCTACGGTGAGTGCTATGAATTGTGTAAGACTGATGATTCACAGACCTTTACCCCAGAAACAAATAATACATTATATGTTAATAAAAAATAAAATAAATTAAAAATAAAATAAAGGGAATTCTTTGAGTGGAAAGAAAAAGTTATCAGCAGAAATAAGAAAATTAAGAAAGAAAAAATTTCATAGGTAAATACAAACATATAATAAAAGAAGTAGATTCATCACTTACAAAATCAGCATGTAGATTAAAGCACAAAAGCAATAAAATCAATTATATCTACAAAAACCAATCAAGGGACTGATAAAATAAAAGGATGTACAGTATGAAAACATATACATAAAACATGGGGGGGGAATTAAAACTTCGTGCTTTTAGAATGGGTTCAAACATAAGTGACTATCAACTTAATATAGACTGCTATATGCATAAGATGTTATATATGAACCTCATGTTGACCACAAATTGAACACCTATAACAGATACACAAAAAAATGAGAAAGGAGGCCAGGCATAATACTAAAGAAAATCATCAAATTACAAATAAAGAGAGCAAGAAAAGGAGAAAGGAAAAGAGGAACTACAAAAACCATAAAAAAAGAAACAAAATGGCAATAAATACATACATATCAATAATTACTTTAAATGTGAATGGACTAAATGCTCCAATCAAAAGACACAAAGTGACAGAAAAGACAAACTGTAGGGGATTATGCTAAGTGAAATACATCAAGCAGAGAAGGTAATTATCAGCTCGCATCATGATCCCAGGGTCCTAGGATCAAGCCCCGCATTCAGGCTCTCTGCTCGGTGGGGAGCCTGCTTCCCTCTCTCTCTCTGCCTGCCTCTCTGCCTCCTTGTGATCTCTGTCTGTCAAATGAATAGATAAAATCCTTAATAAATAAATAAATAAATAATTTTTAAAGTAACACCCATAGCATGCTGCCTAAAAGAGACTCACTTCAGAACTAAAGACCCATGCAGACTGAAGATGAAGGGAGAGAAAAACATTTACCATGCAAATGGGAGCAAAAAGAAAGCTGGGGTCACAGTACTAACCTCAGACAAATTAGATTTTAAAACAATAATGTAGCGGGTCACCTGGGTGGCTCAGTGAGTTAAGCCTCTGCCGTTGGCTCATGATCTCAGATCCTGGGATCAAGCCCTGCATCAGGCTCTCTGCTTAGCAAGGAGCCTGCTTCCCCCTCTACCCCACCTATCTCTCTGCCTGTTTGTGATCTCTGTCAAATAAATACATAAAATCTTAAAAAAAAAGAAAAAAAAACAGTAATGTAGAAAGGGACAAAGAAAAACACTACAAAATGATAAAGGGAACAATCCAACAAGAGGATATACCAATTGTAAATATTTATGTACCCAACACCGAAGCACCAAAATATATAAGGCAACTATTAACAGATGAGGAAAGAAATTAACAGTAATACAATCACTGTAGGAGACTTTAACACCTACTTACCTTCTTCCAGAAAGAAAATCAACAAGAAAACAGTGGCTATGAACGACACATTGGACCAGATGGACCTAACATATTCAGAACACTCCACCTAAAACCACCTAAAACCACATTCTTTTTAGGAACCCATGGCACATTCTCCAGAACAGATGGCATTTTGGGTCACAAAACAAGTCTGAAACAATTCAAAAAGACTGAAATCATATCATGCATCTTTTCAAACCACAACAGTATAAAACGAGAAATTAATCACAAGTGAAAATCTAGAAGGAACACAAATAGATGGAGATTAAAAAACACGCCACTAAGGGCACCTAGGTGGCTCAGTCAGTTAAGCGTCTACCTTTGGCACAGGTCATGATCCCAGGGTCCTGAGATCAAGCTCTAAGTTGGGCTCCCTGCTCAGCAGGGAGTCTGCTTCTCCCTGTCCCTCTGCCTGCAGCTCCCCCTGTTTGTGCACTTGTACTCTCTCTCTCTCTTTCTCTGTGTCAAATAAATGAGTAAAATCTTAAAGCAAAACCAAACCAAACAAAACAAAAAAAAATGCCACTAAACAATGAATGGGTCAACCAAGAAATCAAAGAGGAAATTAAAAAATACACAGAGACAAATTAAAATGAAAACACAATGCTTGAAAATCTTAGGGATGCAGGAAAAACTGTTCTAAGAGGGGCACCTGGGTGGCTCAGTGGGTGGGGCCTCTGCCTTTGGCTCAGATCATGATCTCAGGGTCCTGGGATCAAGCCCCATGTCGGGAGAGACTATGAACTCTGAAAAACAATCTGAGCGATTTGAAGTGGCGGGGGGTTGGGGGGGTGGGGGGGGGTTGGGATACCAGGTAGTGGGTATTATAGAGGGCACAGATTGCATGGAGCACTGGGTGTGGTGAAAAAATAATGAATACTGTTATGCTGAAAATTTAAAAAAAAAAAGAAGGGGAGCCTGCTTCCCCCTCTCTCTCAGCCTACCTCTCTGCCTACTTGTGATGTCTCTCTCTGTCAAATAAATAAAATCGCTAAAAAAAAAAAAAAAAAAAAAAAAAAAAAAAAAAAAAAGCTCTTCTAAGAGGGGAAGGTAACAGCAATACAGGCCTACCTCAAGAAGCAAGAAAAATCTGAAATAAACAATCTAAACTTATACCTAAAGGAGCTAAAAAAAAAAAAAAAAAAAAAAAAAAAAAAAAGCTCTTCTAAGAGGGGAAGGTAACAGCAATACAGGCCTACCTCAAGAAGCAAGAAAAATCTGAAATAAACAATCTAAACTTATACCTAAAGGAGCTAAAAAAAAAAAAAAAAAAGCAAAGATCGAAGCCAGTTGAAAGAAGAGTAAAGATTGGAGCAGAAATAAGTTAGAGACTAAAATAATTAAGAGATGAACAAAATCAATAGGTAGTTCTTTAAAAAAGATCAACAAAATTGACAAAGCTTTAGCCAGATTCAATCAACAAAATAAAAAAAAAAAGAGAGAGAACTCAAATAAAATCAGAAATGAAAGAACCTACACCTCAGAAATACAAGGCTTATAAAAGAATACTATGAAAAAATATATGCCATAAAATGGGCAACCTAGAAGAGATGGATAAACTCCTAGAAATATAACATCCCAGAACCACATCAGGAAGAAACAGAAAATTTGAACACAGACAGATTACTAGTAATGAAATTGAAAAAATAATCGAAAAATTTCCAACAAACAAAAGTCCAGAACAAAATGGCTTCGCAGGTAAATTCTACCAAACATTTTTATTAGAGTTATTATTTATTCTCCTCAGATTATTCCAAAACTAGAAGAGTAAGGAAAATTTCCAAATTCATTCTATGTAGCCAGTTTTACCCTGATACCAAAACCAGATAAAGACACCACAAAAGAAAGAGAACATAAGCAAACATCTCTCATGAACATAGGTGCAAAAATCCCCCAAAACATACTAGCAAACCAAATCTAACAATACATTAAATAAAAATATCATTCACCATGATCAAGTGGGATTTATTCCTGGGATGCAAGGGCAGTTCAATATTCACAAATCAATCAAAGTAATACATCTATTTAACAGGAGAAAGGATATAAACCATACAATCATCACAAAAGATATCATAATAGTTGCAGAAAAAGCATCTGACAAAGTACAATACCCATTCATGATAAAAACCCTCAATGAAGCAGATTTAGAAGGAATATACCTCAACCTAAGAAAGGCTATATATGAAAAACCCACAACAAACATCATACTGAGAGATGAAAAACTGAGAGTTTATCCCTTAAGATCAGGAACAAGACAAGGAAGTCTGTTCTTGTCACTTCTATCACACATAGTAGTGGAAGTCCTAGCCACAACAATCAGAAAAAAGAAATAAAAGCCATCTAAATAAGTAAGGAAGAGGGGAGCCTGGGTGGCTCAGTGGGTTAAAGCCTCTGCCTTCGGATCAGGTCATGAGCCCCACATCAGGCTCTCTGCTCAGCAGGGAGCCTGCTTCCCTTCCTCTCTCTCTGCCTGCCTCTCTGCCTACTTGTGATCTCGGTCTGTCAAATAAATAAATAAAACTTTTAAAAATAAATAACTAAATAAATTGGTAGGGAAGATATAAAACTGTCACTATTTGCAGATGACATGACATACAGAAAACACTAAAGACTCCACCAAAAACTACTAGAATAAGTCAATTTAATAAAGTCTCATGATGCAAAGCTAATATACAGAAATGTATTATATTTCTATACACTAATAGTGAAGAAGCAGACAGAAATGAAAAAAAAAATCCCATTTAAAATTGCACAGAAAAACACAGGAATAAACATAACCAAAGAGATTTAAGACCTCTGTTCTGAGAACTATAAAACACTGATTAAAGATACTGAAGATGATACAAATGAATGGAAAGATATTCCATGCTCATGAACTGAAAGAACAAATATTGTTTTGCTTTGGTTTTTTAAAGATTTTATTTATTTATTTGACAAAGAGATAGAGAAAGATCGCAAGTAGGCAGAGAGGTAGGCAGAGGGAGAGGGAGAAGCAGGCTCTCCACTGAGCAGAGAGCCCAATGCAGGGCTCGATCCCAGGACCCTGGGATCATGACCTGAGCTGAAGGCAGCCACTTAACCGACTAAGCCACCCAGGTGCCCCAAGAACAAATACTGTTAAAATGTCCATCCTAACCAAAGCAATCTATAGATTTAATGCAACCCTTATCAAAATACCAACATTTTTCACAGAACTAGAAAACAAACAATCCTAAAATTTGTATGGAACTATAGTCAAAACTAAAGATCCAAAGCAATCTCAAGAGGAAAAAAAGAAAAAAAAGAGCTGCAGGTATCATAATCCCCAGTTTCAAGGTGCACTACAAAACTACGGTAATCAAAACAGTATGGTAATAGCACAAAAAACAGACACACAGATCAATGGAACAGAATAGAGACCACACATAAACCCATACAGTTTAGTATGAAAAAGGAGGCAAGAATATACAATGGAAAAAAGCAGTCTTCAACAAATGGTATTGGGAAAACTAGACAGGTACATGAAAAGAAAATGAAACTGGACCACTTTCTTATACTATACACAAAAATAAAGACCTAAATGTGAGAATGAAACCATAAAACTTCTAGAAAACAGGTAGTAATCTGCATCAGCTTTAGCGATAGTTTTCTAGATATGTCTCCTCAGGTAAGGGAAACAAAAGCAAAAATATACTTTTGGAACTACACCAAAATAAAAAGCTTTTGCACTGTGAAGGAAACCATCAACAAAAGGGTAAACTACTGAATGAGAGCAGATATTTGCAAATAATATATTTGATAAGAGGTAATATTCAAAGTCTATAAAGAACTTCTACAGCCCAACACCAAACCGAGACACACACACACACACACACTATCCAAGTAATAAATGGGCGGAGGACTCATGTAAGTTTTCTAAAAAGAGATAACATATAGATGGCCAACAGACAAATGAAAAGATGCTGAACATACTCATCATCAGAGAAATGCAAATCAAAACCACATTAAAATATTACTTAATACCTGTCAGAATGGCAAGAATTAAAAAAACGAGAAATACTCGTTGGCAAGGATGCAGAGAAAACAGAACCCTCATGCACTATTGGAAGGAATGAAAACCAGTGCAATCACTGTGGAAAACAGTATGCAGGTTCCTCAAAAATTTAAAAATAAAAATACTATAAATATGTATACAAATGTGTGTCATGCGCACGCGCGCACACACACACACACACACACACACACAGAATACTACTGAACCATTAAAAAAGAATGAGACCTTGCCATTTGCAATACCTAGGGGGTTAAATAAGTCAGACAAAGAAAAATAATATATGATTTCACTTTTATGTGGAATCTAAAAAACAAAACAAACAAGTAAACATAAAAAGCAGAATAAGACCCATAAACAAAGAAACAAATTGATGGTTGCCAGATGGGAAAGGGTTGAGGGATGGGCAAAATGGGTGAAGACAAATGGGAGGCACAGGTTTCCAATTCTGGAATGAATATTTCATGGGGATAAAAGGAATAACATAGGGAATGTAGTCAACAGTACAATAATAGTGTTATACAGTGACAGATGATAGCTACATTTGTGATGAGCTTAGCATAACATATAAATCTGTGGCATCGTTATGCTGTACAAACTAATGTAAATTGTATTTAAAAGAACACACACGGGGGTGCCTGGGTGGCTCAGCTGGTTAAATATCTGCCTTTGGCTCAGGTCATAATTTCGGGGTCCTGGGATGGAGCCCCACATTGGGCTCCCTACTGAGCAGGGAGCCTGCTTCTCACGATCCGGCTCCTGCTTATACAGACTCTCCCTTTCTCTCTCTCTGTCAACTAAATAAATGAAATCTTTTGAGAAAATTGTTGAATCATTATTTTTAAAAAATCTTTAAAACATACACACACAGCCTGGTAAAGGATAGGGCACAATAATGCTGAGCTAATAAAAATAAAGAAGAAGAAATTAGCAAGGTTTATATGAGGAAAACTTTAAAACACTACTGGATCACAAAAAGACTTGCCTAAAACAAATGAAAAACAATCCCTCTGCTCTTAGAACAACTCAACATGACAAAGATGGCACAACTTCATAATTTAGAAGTTTAATGAATTCCCAATAAAGACACCAAAAAGTTTTTACTGGACTTAAATGAGTTAATATCAAAGTTTATATGAAAAAATAAAGAGTTCACATGAAAATAACAGCCAAAATAACACTGAAAAAGGAAAGCTAAAAGTCAAAGAGGGACTTAGCCTTACCGAACATTAAAGTATACTGTGAAGTTTCTGGGACACCTGAGTGGCTCAGCTGGTTAAAGGACCAAATCTTGATTTTGACTCAGGTCATGCTCTCAGAGTCGTGAGATCAAGCCCCAGGTCGAGCTCTGGAGTGTGGTGACTGCCTGGGATTCTCTCTTTCCCTCTGCCCCTTCCCCAGCTCTCTAAAAAAACAAAAACAAACAGATAACAACAACAACACAACACACACACACACACAGTTAAGTTTCTATAATTAGAAGTGTGGTACTAGTGCATAAATGAAAAGCAGACTAGTGGAATATGCACACTCAAGAAAAAGACCCAAGTACTAATGCAATTTAGTGTATCAATAAAGAGGGGCACCATACATCACTGGGGCAAAGATGGCCCTATTTAAATAAATAGGTGATGTGACAACAATCAACTGAAAAAACAATTGATCCATACCTCATTATCACTGACAAGAATAAATCCACACATACGAAAGACATGTATGTAAAAAATGAAATAAACAGGTATGCTGTAAAGATACATCAGTAAGAGGCGCCTGGGTTGCTCAGTGGATTAAGCCGCTGCCTTCGGCTCAGGTCATGATCTCAGTGTCCTGGGATTGAGCCCCGCATCGGGCTCTTTGCTCAGCGGGAGCCTGCTTCTCTCTCTCTCTCTCTGCCTGACTCTCCGCCTACTTGTGATCTTTCTCTCTGTCAAATAAATAAATAAAATCTTTAAAAAAATAAAAAAATATCATCAGTAAATATCCCTTTATCTGGATGGAAGCAAGGAATTTCTCCATATTCTGAATATAAAAAAATGAAGGAAAGAAGCATTGAGTGATATATCTGATTGCATAAAAACCTTCTGCATGGCGAACAAATAGCATGAACAAACACAAAAGACAACTGAAAAACTAAGAGAAAATATTTGCCATATGTATTACATCTAAAGGGTTAATCTACTGAGTAAGTAACTCTAAAATTTAAAAAAATTTAAACAATACCAAAAACCCAAAAGACATGAAGAGAAAATTTACTCACAAAAACAATAGAAAAATGGCCCCAAACATATAAAAAGATGTTCAAACTCACTTATGATAAAAAATGAAAACCAGGGGCGCCTGGGTGGCTCAGTGGGTTAAGCCTCTGCCTTCGGCTCAGGTCATGATCTCAGGGTCGGGCTCTCTGCTCAGCAGGGAGCCTGTTTCCCTCTATCTCTCTCTCTCTCTCTGTCTGCCTCTCTGTCTACTTGTGATCTCTCTCTGTCAAATAAATAAATCTTAAAAAAAAAAAAAATGAAAACCAAAACTGCATTACAACCATTTCTCAGGAGGTTGAGCAAAATGGCAGGGAGAGTAGGAGACCTAAATTTCTTCTAGTCCCAAGAATTCAGCTAGCTAGTTAGCAAACCATTCTGAACAGCCACGAACTCAATAGGAAATCAAAGAAAAGAATAGCAACAACTCCATGAACAGAAAAGAGACCACTTTCTGGAAGATAGGAGGTGCGTAGAAGTGAATCCCAGCCAATATACCAGAAAACTGACGGTGGGAGAGGAATGAGCTTCCATCAACCAGCTCCCACAAGTGATAAAGCAGTGGAGCACAAAATCAGAACTTTTAAAAGTCTGCTCCACTGAGGAACATTGATCCAGTGGCTAAGTGGGGGATGGAACCCTTGCTGGCACAGTGTGGTCTCAGGATCCTTGGCTGTCACAGAAAGACGGGGTACCTAAGTGTGGGAGAACTTCTAGGTATCAGAGCAGGGAAGCCAGCTTCAAAGACAGAGCCTAGGAGTGGGATTTCAGCTCCAGGTTGCCATAAACCGGGGATGGAGATTGGGAGACCACCCTTTTCATTCTCATCCTCCAATAAAAGCTTCCGAGAGCAAACCCAAGCAGATTAGGTAGCCTGGCCCCTGGCAAGGGCGGTGCAATTATGTCTTTGGCAAAGACATTTGAGAATCACTGTAATGGGCCCCTCCCCCAGAAGGTCAGAAAGAACATCCAGCCAAGACCAAATTTACCCATCAATGAGAACTCCAAAACTCCAGTGCTAGGGGAATACAGCACATAGAATTCATGGCTTTTTCTCCATCATTCTTTGGTCTCTCAAAGTTAATTTTTAAATGTTCTTTTTTTTTTTCTATTTCTTTTTTTAATATTTTTCTTTCCATTTTCAACCTATACCTTATCAATTGCTCTTTAAAATTTTTTTTAAATTTTCATTGTTACAGTCATATTCTATTCGTTCATTGTATTTAACTTTCTTTTTAAGATATATAGATTTTTTTCTTTCTTTAAAATTTTGGGATACAGTTTCCTCTAACTGACCAAAATATGTCCTAAATCTAGTGTATGGCTTTGTTCTATTCACCTGCCTGATTACATTCTGTCCCTTTTCTTTTTTCTTTTTTTGAAATTTTCTTCTTACCTTTTTCAACTAACATCATCTCTGATCAATTACTTTTTTAAAATCTTTTTAAATTTTCATTTTAAAGCCATATTCCATCACTTCATTGTATTTATCCTTATTTTTGTGTATATATATAAAGTTTTCTTTAAAATTGTAGGAAGCAGTTTCTTCTAAAAGGCCAAGATACACCCAAAATCTAGTGTGTGGCTCTGTTCTATTCACCAGCCTGATCATATTCTTTTTTTCCTTCTCTTCCCCCCGGTTTTAGGTGTCTTCTGATTTGTTTAGTGTATATTTTTCTGGGGTTGCTGTTACCCTTTTAACATGTTTTTCTCTCAGCGATCTATTTTTCTCTGGACAGAATGACAAAATGGAAAAACTCACCTCAAAAAAAGACAAGACACAGTATGGACTGCCAGGGACCTAATCAATACAGACATTAGTAGGCTGTTGGAACTAGACTCACAATGATGATTATACAGATGCTAGCTGGTCTTGAAAAAAGCACAGAAGATACTAGACAATCCCTTTCTGGAGAAGTACAATTGAACCAAGTCAAAATCAAAAAGGCTATTAATGAGGTGCAATCAAACATAAAGGCTCTAACTGCTAGGATAAATGTGGCAGAAGAGAGAATTAGTGATATAGAAGACCAAATGAAAGAGAAGAAAGAAGCTGAGAAAGAGATAAACAACTACTGGATCACAAGGTGAGAATTCGAGAGATAAGTGATACCATTAAGGCAAAACAATATTAGAATAAATGAGATCCCAGAAGAAGAAGAAAGAGAGATGGACAGAAGAGATATTGGAGCAAATAATAGTGGAGAACATCCCTAATTTGCAGAAGGAAAGATGCATCAAAATCCAGGAGGCACAGAGAACGCCCTTCAAAATCAATATAAATAGGTCAATACCCTATCATCTAATAGTAAAAGTTATAAGTCTCAGAAACAGAGAAAATCCAGAAAGCAGCTTGGGAAAAAAGGTCTGCAACCTAAAACGGTAGGAACATTAGATAGGCAGCAGACCTATCCGCAGGGGCCTGGCAGGCCAGAAAGGACTGGCATGATATATTCAGAGCATTAAACGAGAAAAATATGCAGCCAAGAAAACTATATTCAGCTAGGCTGTCATTGAAAATAGAAGGAGAGATAAAAAGCTTCCAAGACAAAAAAAACTAAAAGAATTTGTGATCACCAAACCAACCCTACAAGAAATATTGGAAGGGCTCCTCTAGGCAAAAAAAAGTCTAAAAGTAACATAGACCAGAAAGAACAGAGACAATATACAGTAATAGTCACCTTACAAGCTATATAATGGCACTAAATTCTTATCTTTCAATAGTCACCGTGAATGTAAATGTGCTGAATGTCCCAATCAAAAGACACGGGGTATCAGAATGGATAAAAAAACCAGACCCATCAATATACTGTCTGAAAGAAACTCATATTAGACCCAATGACACCTTCATATTTAAAGTGAGGGGGTGGAAAAACATTTACCATGCTAATAGACACCAACAGAAAGCTGGGGTGCCAATCCTAATCTAAAATTACATTTTAAAACAAATACTATAATAAGAGATGAGAAAGGACACTATATTATACTTAAAGAATGTATGCAACAAGATCTGACAATTTTAGTATCAATAAATCTATATATCTATGCCCCTAACATGTGAGCTGCCAAGTATATAAGCCAATTAACAACAAAATCAAAGAAACACATTGACAATAATACAAT
Source organism: Mustela putorius furo (assembly GCF_011764305.1). Classification (NCBI taxonomy): domain Eukaryota; kingdom Metazoa; phylum Chordata; class Mammalia; order Carnivora; family Mustelidae; genus Mustela; species Mustela putorius. Next base: position 61,755,666 of record NW_025421987.1, on the reverse strand, counting down.
ACTACTAGGGGACATTAATACTCTCCTCACTGAAATGGACAGATTGTCTAAGCAAAAGATCAACAAGGAAATGAGGGCTTTAAATGACACACTGGACCAGATGGACATCAAAGATATATCCAGAACATTCCAACCCAAGGCAACAGAATACACATTCTTCTCTAGGGCACATGAAATATTCTCCAGAATAGTTCACATCCTGGGTCACAAATCAGGTCTCAACTGGTACCAAAAGACTGGGATCACTCCCTGTGCATTGTCAGACCCCAGTGCTTTGGAACTAGAACTCAAGCACAAGAGGAAGGTTGGAACAAACTCAATATATGGAGGCTAAAGAACATCCTTCTAAAGAATGAATGGATCAACCAGTAAATTAAAGATGAATTTTAAAAGTTCATGGAAACAAATGTTCAAAATCTTTGGGATGCAACAAAGGCTGTCCTAAGAGAAAAGTATATAGCAATACACGTTCTTCTCAAGAACCAAGAAAGGTCTCAAGTACACAACCTAAAGGAGCTGGAGAAAAAACAGCAAAGAAAGCCTGAACACAGAAGGAGAAAAGAAATAATAAAGATCACAGCAGAAACCAATGAAATAGAAACCAAAGGAACAGTAGAACAGACTGAAACAACTAGGAGCTGGTTCGTTGAAAGAATTAATAAGACTGATAAACCCTTGGCCAAACTTATTAAAAAAGGAGAGAGAAAGAGTGAGAGAAAGGACCCAAATTAATAAAATCATGAATGAAAGAGGAGAGATCACAACCAACACCAAAGAAATACAAACAATTATAAGAACATATTATGGGCAACTATACGCCAGCAAATTTGACAGTCTGGAAGAAATGGACACATTCCTAGAGATGTATCAACTATAAAATCTGACCCAGGAAGAAATAGAAAACCTGAACAGACCCATAACAGCAAGGAAATTGAACCAGTCATCAAAAATCTCCCAACAAGTAAGAGCCCAGGGCCAGATGGTTCCCAGGAGAATTCTAACAAACACTGAAAGAAGAATTAATACCTATTTCTAAAACTGTTCCAAAAAATGGAAATGGAAGGAAAACTCTCAAACTCATTTCATGAGACCAGCATTACCTTGATCCCAAAACCAGACAAAGAACCCATCAAAAAGGAGAATTACAGACTAATATCCCTGATAAACATGAATACAAAAATTCTCACCAAAATACTAGCTGATAGGATCCAAGAGTACATTAAAGGATATTTACCACAACCAAATGGGTTTTATTCCTGGTTGGTTCAACATCGCCCAATCAATGTGATAAACCATGTTAATAAAAGAAAGAACAAGAACCATATGATACTCTCAATAGATGCCAAAAAGTCATTTGACAAAATACAGCATCCTTTCTTGATTAAAACTCTTTACAGGGGGCGCCTGGGTGGCTCAGTGGGTTAAGCCGCTGCCTTAGGCTCAGGTCATGATCTCAGGGTCCTGGGATCGAGCCCTGCATCGGGCTCTCTGCTCAGCAGGGAGCCTGCTTCCTCCTCTCTCTCTCTCTGCCTGCCTCTCTGCCTACTTGTGATCTCTCTCTGTCAAATAAACAAAACAAAAAAAAAAAAAACTCTTTACAGTATAGGGATGAAAGGTACATACCTCAATATCATAAAAGCCATCTATAAAAAACCCACAGCTGGTATCATTCTCAATGGGGAAAAAGTGACAGCTTTTCCCCTAGGGTCAGGAACACAGGAGGGATGTCCACTATCACCACTGCTGTTCAATACAGTACTAGAAGTCCTAGCCTCAGCAATCAGACAACAACAAAAAAATAAATAAAAGGCATCTGGATCAGCAAAGTAGTAGTCAAACTCTCACTCACTGCAGACAATATGATACTTTTTGTGGAAAACCCAAAAGACACCAAACCAAAACTGCTAGAACTTGTACAGGAATTCAGTAAAGTGGCAGGATATAAAATCAACACATCAGTTGCATTTCTGTACACCAACAACAAGAAAGAAGAAAGAGAAGAAACAGAAATTAAGGAGTTGATCCCATTTACAACTGTACCCAAAACCATACAATACCTAGGAATAAATCTAACCAAAGAGGCAAAGAATCTGTACTCAGAAAACTATAAAGTACTCATGAAAGAAACTGAGGAAGACTCAAAGAAATGGAAAAACATTCCATGCTCATGGATTGGAAGGACTAATATTGTGAAAATGTCTATGCTACCTAAAACAATCCACACATTTAATGCAATCCCTATCAAAATCCCATCAACTTTTTTCAAAGAAATGGAACAAATAATCCTAAAATTTATATGGAACCAGAAAAGACTCCGAATAGCCAGAGGAATGTTGAAAAAGAAAACCAAACCTGATGGCATCACAATTATGGACTTCAAGCTGTATTACAAAGCTGTAATCATCAAGATGGTATGGTACTAGCACTAAAACAGACACATAGATCAATGCAACAAAATAGAGAGCCCAGAAATAGACCTTCAACTCTATGGTCAACTAACATTTGACAAAACAGGAAAGAATGCCCTATGGAAAAAAGACAGTCTCCTCAAAAATTGTGTTGGGAAAACTGTACAACCACATGCCAAAGAATGAAAGTGGACCATTTGCTTATACCACACACAAAAATAGACTCTAAATGGATAAAAGACCCCAATGTGAAACAGGAATCCATCAAAATCCTTGAGGAGAACACAGGTAGCAACCTCTTCAACCTCACATCACAGCAACTTCTTCCTAGACACATCACCAAAGGCAAGAGAAACAACAGCAAAAATGAACTATTGGGATCTCATCAAAATCAAAAACTTTAGCACGGCAAAGGAAACCGTCAACAAAATGAAAAAACAGAATGGGAGAAGATATTTTCAAGTAATGTATCAGATAAAGGGGTAGTATCCAAGATCTATAAAGAACCTCTCAAAGTCAACACCCAAAGAACAAATAATCCAATCAAGAAATGGTCAGAGGACATGAACAGTCATTTCTGCGAAGACATCCAAATGGTCAAGAGACTCATGAAAAAGTACTCAATATCACTCGGCATCATGGAAATACAAATCAAAACCACAATTAGATACTATCTCACACCAGTCAGAACGGCTAAAATTAACCAGTCAGGAAACAACTGGTGTTAGTGAAGATAAGGAGAAAGGGGAACCCTCTTACACTGTTGATGGGAATGCAAGCTGGTATAGCCACTCTGTAAAACAGTATGGAGTTTCTTCAAGAAGTTGAAAATAGAGCTACCCTATGACCCAGCAATTACACTTCTGGGTATTTACCCCAAAGATACAAATGTAGTGACCCAAAGGGGTACATGCATCCCGGTGTTTATAGCAGCAATGTCCACAACAGCCAAACTATGGAAAGAACCTAGATGTCCATCAACAGATGAACAGATTAAAAAAGATGTTGCATATATGTGCAATGGAATATTATGCAGCCATCAAAAAAGAGAAAGAAATCTTGCCACGTGCAATAATGTGGATGGAACTAGAGAGTATTATGCTAAGTGAAATAAGTCAATCAGAGAAAGACAATATTATATGATCTCACTGATATGTGGAAGCTGAGAAACAAGGCAGAGGATCATAGGGGAAGAGAAGGAAAAAATGAAACAAGACAAAACCAAAGAGGGAGACAAATCATAAGAGACTCTTAATCTCAGGAAATAAACTGAGAGTTGCTGGAATGGAGAAGGGTGACAGATGAGGTGGCTGGGTGATGGAGAGAGGAGAGGGTATGTGTTGTGGTGAGGGCTATGAGTTGTGTAAGACTGATGAATCACCGACCTGTAACCCTGAAGCAAAGAATACATTATATGTTAATTTAAAATAAAAGCAAAAAACTTTTCACTAGCAGATTAGGAAACATGTAACAGGAAAACACATTCTATTGATAAGCCTGTGAAGAAACAGGATACATTACTGATAGGAATTTGGCAAAACTTTAAACATATTTACCTTTTTTTTTTTAAGATTTTATTTATTTATTTGACAGAGAGAAATCACAAGTATATGGAGAGGCAGGCAGAGAGAGAGAGAGGGAAGCAGGCTCCCCACCGAGCAGAGAGCCCGATGCGGGACTCGATCCCAGGACCCTGAGATCATGACCTGAGCTGAAGGCAGCAGCTTAACCCACTGAGCCACCCAGGCACCCCAACATATTTACCTTTTTATCTAGCAATCCTATTTCTAGGAATTTACCGTGAAAAGATACCTCCAGGAATACAAAAATACTCATGTACAAGGTTATCCAATGGCAGCTTTTTAGTAACTACAGAATATGGAAAGTATCCTTAATGTGCACAGCTAGGAGAGAAACTAAACTAATTAGGATATAGCCACACAATGAGAAACTAAGCAGCTACTGAAAAGAAAAAAAAAGAGAGAGAAAGATTATTATTAATGGACATGGAGTGCTTTCCAAGATATATTAGTAAACAAAAAGAGCGAAGTACAAAAGAATATCTACATTATGCCACGGATATAATGCTGTTTTGTTTAAAAAGAAACAGTGGAAAGCTAAAACACAAATGGGATTAGTTACCCACACAGCGGTTAGGATTAAAAAGGAGAAAGGGAAGTGCTATTTCTCTGGTATACCTTTTTAGTACAGTACTGTCTGTTGGAACCATATTAATGTTTCACCTACTAAAATAAAGGGAGGAAGGGGGCCTGGCTGCCTCAGTCAGTAGAGCATGCAACTCTTGGTCTCAGGATGGTGAGTTCGAGCCCCATGTTGGGTACAGAGATTAATAAAAATAAATAAACATAACGAAATTAAAAATAAAAAAAATAAAGGGGGGACAAATAAAAGTTTTAAATTTAGCAGGATAAAAAAACAGTATGAAATACAAACAAAAACAAACAAAACTAAGTCTTTGAAGAAACTAACCATAGTGAAGTGAAAAAGAAAACTATATAGCACCCCCACAGTAAAGATAAAAAGCATAAAAAATTATTGACTCTAGGGGCGCCTGGGTGGCACAGTCAGTTTAGCATCCAACTCTTGTTTTCAACTCAGGTCATGATCTCAGGGCCCTGAGACTGAACCCTAAGCCAGGCTCCATGCTCAGCAGGGAGTCTGCTTAAGATTCTCTCTCTTTCCCTTTGCTCCTCCAGCTTGTGCGCGCACATGTTCTTGCTCTATTTCTCTCTAAAAATAAATACATAAATCTTTTTTTTTTTTAATTATTGACTCTGTGTTTGTTTTTTACAGGGGTATATATCAGCAATTCTGAAACTACTTTCTGTGTACTCTAGAACAAAGAAGTAAGTAAATGTACTGTAGATAACAGGAGCAGATTCTTCACTGTTGCAAAAGGAAGCATTATGTGTCACAACGTGAATACTTTGAGAACATAAAAATTATATTAAAATAAAAATTATAACCACCTGCTTACTCTATAACTTATCCCTAGAAACTGCAGCAAACTTCACACATTTGACTTCCTTCCTGCCATCTCCTAGAACACGCTTTATCTTTCAAGAATTTTTTACATACGTAACGTTTTCTGAAGTTTTGACTTAACACAACTGAAATCACTCATTTCTATTAAAAAGCAGAGATCACTAACAACATAGCTTCAGATTTAGAATCATACAGTATTTTTTTCTTTGAAAAACTCACTACTTTCATCTTCCCTGTTTAAATTATAGCCTTGGTAAACTCAAGGAATGAGTTCAATTTTATTGTTAAACCAAGATTAAACTCATTTAATTCTTAAAATATACTTTCCAAAATAATATGTGTATAGGGCATGTATTTTCTCAAAATTTTAGACTTTTCAGTGACTTCTGATTAGTTACCATAGTTAAATGCCAACGTATTGATGCAAAAGGTGGAGAAATTGCTGTTTTGAATAAACCTCTGAATTTGTTTTCCAATATACAAAATAAAGGTATTACTGTGCATGGCACCTTAACAGAGTTACAAAACTCAATCTACTAAATGCATATTACCCTAAATAGTTTGTAGTTGACTAGATACCACTGCTACTCTTTTTAAGGTCTTCTTTGCATTGCAAAGGAAAAGCAATTAACATTTCCAGATTCCCCTTTGGAGACAGTTTTAAGTAGATAATTGGGCAGAAAAACAGCTTCCAGGTGAGTATCCTGAGAACCACTCACTTCGGTGCTACAAACTAGGAGAGTACTTAAAACTTCCAGTGGCTTCTGAGCAAACAACCAGCTGCCATGCTTCAAGTTAAAATAATCAGTGACAGCTTCCCTAATTGCCTGGAGTCTTCCAGTGGTTACAAAAGTTCCCTCTGTTAAAACCCTGATGCTTGGAATCAAGCTATAAATGACTGATACAGGTGACGATATATGGGAGTATATGAGAAAATACTTTATAAACTAAAAAAGGCCATAAAAAGCATAAATTATTATTTTTGTTCCCACTGCTGGGAAACTTCAGTTGAAGTTGTTTTCTGATAATCAGCCTCTTTTTAGACAAATCAATACAACCAAAATAAAGCTTTCCTTCTACAAATCAATAAAATAATAAAACATTTTCTTGCTACAAAACCAAACACTCTACCTAACTTCATTTCCCCCAATTAAACATTCACTCAAACCAAGGAATGTTTACCAGCAAGGCATTTTGCTAGGTAATAAGAGGACCCCCATACTTCAAGAATTTACAATATATGAGAAAATCAAAACACAATATTCAAAATATAATTGCTAAAAATCAGGAGCCACATGTGATGGGGGGTCAAAAAAAGAGGGATTAAACTTGACTTGGGAGTGAAAAATCAAGAAAGGATTGAGAAAGAATTAAAGGTTAAATAGAACTAAACATTAAAGGATAAGAAGGTTTCATAAAGTACAGATACTGTAAGAAAGGGGAAAAAAGAGCATGCTTAAAGAAACAAAGCTAGCAAATCGGGTACGTGAATGGAAAAAAAGGCATCTAACACAAGAGTGGCTTAGCCATGGAGTATGACAAATGACAGGAGGCTGAGGCCAAATAACACAAGGCCAGAAACCTAAACATTTGAACTTCACTGCTCTTAACCAACTTCAGATTCACATGGTGAATTATAAAATTTTGTGCCCTAAATAACAAAACCAGGCTGCTAATATACTCCCACAAGTAAAGCCTAATAGTAGTACGAAGAATTAAGCAGACAAAAGAAACTGATCTGCTTTTCATCCTAACATTCTTCTGCTCAAAAACCTTCAATAATTTCTGAATGCCTCCCTTTATCGACCATCAATACCATAATCCCCGTCCTACTCAACCAAAATTTCTGCCATTGCCCAAACGTACAACTGACTCCAGATAGGCTATTCTCTTTATTACTGACCCTTGAGCACAGAGTATTAGTCTGTGTATTAGTATAATAGTCTAGCTGTGTATTAGTCTGTTCTGGCTGTGATAAGAAAATACTGCAGACTGGACAGCTAAAACAACAGAAATTTATCTTTCACAGCTCTGGAGGCTTTAAGTACAAAATGAAGATGCAAGCTGATGTGATTCCTGGTGAGGGCTGCCTTCCTGGCTGAAAAAAATTATAAATACCCATCTTTTCACAGTCTTCAAGTCGCCTTTTCTCTGAGTGCAGACTCACAGAGACAGAAGTCTCTCCCTTCCTCTTCATTTAAGGCCTAGAGGATTAAAGCTCCACCCTATGACCTCATTTAACCTTAACCTTAAATACCTCCAATAACAACCCTATGTTCAAATATAGTTATATTGTGGGTTAGGACTTCAACATATGAACTTACGGGAGACACAAACTCATCCCAATACACACAGAGGCAAGATCTTGAAAGATTTTACAGCTTCTCCACTTACATTCTTCAAAAATTTCCTCCATCATGTGAAAAAGCCCAGGCCGGCCTACTAGAGGATGAGAAGCCAATGATGATGAGTGACCCCAGAGGAAACTAGCAAAAGAACCACCAGCTGAACTCAGTCAAAATCATAAAGTTATGAGAACAGAAGTGACTGTTGCTTTATATCACTAAGTTTGGAAATAGTCTGTTACAAAGCCATAAATATCTGATATGACTTACCTTCTTGTTCTGCTTTTTGACCTAGATCTCTGAACTCTATAGGATTTCCCTCGACCCCTTGAACGACTTCGACTTCGTTTTCTTCTAGAGCCATAAGAAGAGCTACTGCTTGATCGATGCCTGCGTCTGAAATAAAATATAATCAAGTGTCATTTGTATAAAAAAGTGTTTATGAGAACCTGGGTGGCTCAGTCAGTTAAGCATCTGCCTTCAGCTAAGGTCATGATCTCAGGGTCCCGGGATAAAGCCCCACATTGGGCTCCCTGCTCAAAAGGGAGTCTGCTTCTCCCTCTTCCCCTCACCCTGCTCGTGTTCTCTCTCTCATTCTCTTTTTCAAATAAATAAATGAAATTAAAAAAAAAAATTTTACAGGCATTAAAGAGAAATCATCTAGATTCTAAAGAATCACCTCATTTTTACTACTTCTCAATCCTTCCTAGAAGCAAACAGAGGAAAAGTTATTCTTCTTGAAGAGTCAGATGACTGATTCATAACTTAGTGACTGGATCAGCTACCAATTAAAACATTAGGGGTGCTCAGTGGATACAATCCTTCAAATATTATCAGATAATATGTTATGAGAACTATACTAGTTAACATCTACAAAGAATGACAAAGGAAGAAGACACTAGACATGTGAATTGGGCCTTACAAAAAGGAAAACCTTTGGAGGAGGGACGTGTTGGACCAAATGGGTTAAGGAGAAAGGGAAATATAGGCCTCCAGTAATGAAATGAGTAAAGCATAGGAATAAAAAGCAGAGCCTAAGGAATACAGTCAATGATACTGTAATGGCAATGTAATGGGACAGATGGGAGCTACACCTGTGAACATAGCATAATTTATAAATTTGTCAAATCGCTAAAATATAAATCTGAAACTAATACGACATACTCAAATAAAAAAGTAAAAATGAAAAACAAGAACAAAAACAAAAAAAACCTTTTAGGTTGGGACTTAACCCTCATAAATATGTAACTACTAAAAGAAAAAATGTTTCACCTAGAAAAATTAAAAGTACGAAAACATATGAACTCCAAAGAATGTTATTCTCATTACTGTACAAAAGAAAATTATGAAAATCACCTTCTATCATATGAATGAGAACGAGGCTGAAGATCTCTGGACCAAGATCTTGACTTTGACCTTGATTTCCTTCCACCTTTCTTTCGGCTGTATGTTCTACTATCTGAAGAACTACTTGAAGATGACCGTCTACGGTGTTTCTTTTTTCTCTTGCTTCTGCTTTCTTCTTCAGTATCTGAAGACCGGCGTCCCATTTCTAAGTTCAAATTCAAAGAAAATTAGTTCTAGCCCAATGGCACAATGGATGAAATTCAACATAATAATTATTGTAGAACTTTGTAAGAATTTAAAGGGTCTCATTTAAAGTAAAACTTTAAATGTACTTGGCTTATTGACAAGACATGAGAAATTGCTCTAGTACAGTCTTTGAGGATTATCAATTAACAGTTTTTAAAATTCACGCACTATTTAAATGTATCCATAACTTTTCCAAATGTCTCTCAAGAGTCAATCCTGAGAACAGCTCATTATAATAATTTTCTTTTAAGTTGCACTTATCCTTACTTATATAATACTTGGTTTAGGGACTACTTGGTTTAGGGATCAACCAATAATCCTTTATTTACACATTCCTTAAATATAAAAAGTATTTTACTATCTTTTAGAGTTATATTTTTCGAACTAAAAGTTCTAAATTTTAAATGGATAAAACCTCATTAGTCATCAACAAAGTGCAAACTGAAATAATGCACTATCACCATTTCATTAGTGAAATCTGAGGGAGGGAGGAAATGGTCACTGCACTACTAAAGTTGGGGACACCTGGGTGGCTCAGTCACTAAAGCATCTGCCTTTGGCTCAGGTCATGATCTCAGGGTCCTGGGATCCAGCTCTGTATTGGGCTCCCTGCCCAGAGGGGAGCCTGCTTCTCTCTTTTCCACTCTCCCTACTTGTGCTCTGTCAAATAAAAAAATAAAATCTTTAAAAAATATATAAAGTACTAAAGTTGATGAGGTTATTGTAAAGTCAGTCAATTCAGCACACTGCTCGTTCCTATATAAAGTGATGAGATAATCCTTCCAGAAAGTAATTAAGCAATTTAAAGAGAGTCATAAAAATGATGATTTTTTTTGACAAAGCAATACTATTTCTAAGAATTTATCTGCAAAGTTTTTCTCAAAAGGAAACTATATTCATTATAACATTATTAAAACCATATCTACAGAGACTACAATTTATGAAAATATGTACCTATAAGAGGCGCCTGGTGGCTCAATCAGTTAAGTGTCTAACTCTTGATTTTAGCTCAGGTCACAATCTCAGGGTTGTGAGATCAAGCCCTACGTCAGGCTCTGTACTGGGTGTGGAGCCTGCTTAAGATCCTCTCTCTCACTCTCTCTCCGCTCCTCCTCCATATATATATGTATGTACATACACACACACACACACATATATATACATACACACATATATATGTGTACATATGAGTAACAGCAAAATTGAAAATAACTGGTAATTTTTTAAAAATTTTATTTATTTGAGAGAGAGACTGAGAACACAAATGGAAAGGAAAAGCAGAAGGAGAGGGAGAAGCAGAGGGAGAAGCAGACTCCCCACTGAACAGGGAGCCTGATGTGGAGCAATTCCAGGACCCTGGGATCATAAACCAAACCGAAGGCAGACTCTTAACCTGAGCCACCGACTCAACCAACTGCCCCCAAACTAACTGATAATACTGAAGTGATGAAACTGGGTAATTATTTTATTTTACACTATTTTCTATAAGGCTATGGTAAGGCTTATAAGGCTATAAGGCTTGTATATTTAGTATATAAAAGGAAAAAAAAACTACAGAAAAAGAACTTAAGGTTTTTATACCTAAGAATTAACTTAGTTGATAAGAAGCTTACTTATCTTACTTTAAAGTTAGCCTTTATAAAGAGTTTCATATGCAATCTCACTTATTTTAACAAAATAGTTATTAGCTATCTTTCAATATCACATAAAAGCAAGATCCATCGTATATAATGATTAAGATAAACCGTTAATGGATCAGATAAATAAAAATCTGTTTCCCTTTAATATTTATTCAAAATAAATTAATATCATTACTATAAACAAAGCAATATGTTAAATTACAGCTTTGTTTTCAGAACGGTCAGATGAGGCATTCCCCTCCCTAACTCTAATACAATACCACTTGAAAATTGCTGTCAGGACTAATCCAAAATTCTAAGTTATTTACCTAGAACCAGAATTAGACTTTAAATCTAGTTAGGAACCTCTAAGATGTTCACAGTTCTAACATTTTACAGTTAACAAAATATTGGAAAGACTTGGTTTTGAAACTTTCAGTAAATCACTAGTGTAGCTAAACCAGCTTCCTCACTGAAAAATGACACTGCACAGGTTAAAAGATCACCATGACCCTTTCCAGCTTCAAAATTCTATGATTATGAAATTATACATATATAGATAATATAAATGTACATATATACATATTTAAATATTTACACATATATATAACATCTGTATATTTCCATTAAAGAATGTATACATAACTGAGTTATAACAATCACCTAAGTTTTCCTATATCCTGGCTTTTCCTTCCTTTCTTGTTTTCATCTTTAGACAGTTAAGAATTTTCTTTACCCATAAATAAACATTTAAATAAGATGAGTTTTTATTATAATCTTCTTATCTGGTTAAAAAATACTAAAATGAGTGTGAAAGGATAAAAAAGTTTAAATTCACAAGAATTAAGAGACTAAAAGAGAAAACAACAGGAACAGTAGACAAGATATGTCAATAAATTTTCAGCAAATGAAAAACAGATGGAGGATCTAGAGCTAAGAAAGCTGAATATCACACAACTGCAGAGAATTGCAACAAGAGAAAAGCCAATTCACCCAGCAAAAATCAGAAAGGCTCAGGAATTTGAGACACCAGATACCATAGCCAGCACAACAGGTCAAGACTAAAACACAGAGGAGTTGAAAATCTGTAAAAGAAGTAATCGCCCAGGCCCCTTCCCTGACCCAAACCAGACAAGTGATTACTCCTCCCCAAACCCAGCAGGAAAGGTGAGGGGTTTTTTTTTAAGGAAAATAATGAAACAATAAGCAGAGGTCCAGGCACACAGTAAAAGAGGGCAGAAAGATGCTAAACTAAAAGTTAAAGGAAAGTGAAAGTCTTCAATCTAATGGGAAATACTGCAGCACTAATGTGCTTGGATCCAAGAATTCTGGAAAAGGATTCTTTGCAAAAACTGAATAGTCAAAAAAAGTATACAAATATTTGAAGCTCCCCCGGGGAAAAAAGGCCAGGCTCTTATCCAATCACCCTATCACCAAGTCCACCAGTTACCAAACCCAAACCTTAAACACAGTAAACTTTTCTCCGTAAACTTTTTAAACTTTTTAGCAATTATACAATGAAAGGTAAACAGTCACGTGATGAAAGCCTTTATCCTAAGAGACAGAAACCAAAACAGAAAAATAAAAGCAACTTGTAGTAAACAAGAGACATCAAAAAAATTACTGTTAATATCCCCAGAAACACATGAGAAGATGATCCAGCAAACAAGAATAGGAGGAACACTCAAAGAACAGGAAAACGTTAAATATAAGCAAATGGTAATTTGTAATAAAAAAAATACAATAGGGTTAGAACATAAGGTCAAAGGACTCACAGAAAGGAGAAAGAAAAAGATAAAAAACAGGAGGTAAAAGAAGATCAATCTAGAAAATCCAATATCCAATCAATATGCATTTCATAAAAAAAGAATGCAAAAAGGAGATATAGAAAAACACCCAAAGAATTTCCAGAATTGAAGGATATCAACTGCTTTAAATCCCCAGAACAATGAATTAATAAAAGATTTACACCAGGGGCACCTGGGTGGCTTAGTCAGGTAAGTGGCCACTTTTGGTTTCAGCTCAGGGTCTCAAGATTCTGGAACTGAGGTCCCCTCCCCACCTCAAGCTCCATACTCAGTGGGGAGTTTGCTTGAGGATTCTTTCTCCCTCTGCCCTTCCCCCAGCTCATGTGCAAGCTCTCTCTCTAAAATAAGTAAATCTTTAAAAAAAAAAAAAAAAGACATATACCACACATAGCTCAGAAAAATACAGACAACAGTCATATACAGATCCTAGAAACTTCTTAAGAGAAAAAAATGGTGTAAAGCAACACAAAAAACAAAAAAGACTTGCCTTCACATATCTAAGTGAAAATGACTTTCAACCTCTCTATATTCAACCCAATCACTGATCTAGTAAGAGATCAGAATAAAGACACTTTCAAATATGCAGTCTCAAAATTATACCTTGCATTCACCCTTTCTTAGGAAACTACCAGAGGATGTACTCCACCAAAAGTAGAGAGTAAACCAAAAAGATGTTCCAGATCCAGAAAAGCTAACACTAGAGATAGGTATAAAGTCTCAGGATGGTATTGGGCTTAGGTATAAGAGATACATCAGAGAACAAGAAACAAAAATCCTTGCCCTCTAGCTTATGCTTGAAATGGAACAGCAATTCTCAAAATGGGGTCTGTAGGTCCCTGAGGGTCCTTAAAAACCTTTCAGAGGATCCAAGAGGTCAAAACTATTTTCACTATAATACTGAAACATGATTTATCTTTTTCACTGGGTTGACTTTTGTACTGATGATGTAAATAAAACTAAAAATAGACAAAACTGCTGGTGCCTTAACAGGAATCAAGGAAATGGCACCAAACTGTACTGTATGACTACTGTAGTGGACATTATATTCTTCACTGCAACACACAGTTTAAAAGAAATTTTTTTAAGACAGTTTCACTTAAGAATGTCCTAGACAGAAGAGTAAAAATCATTAACTTCATAAATTTTAAACCTTGAACACACATCTTTTTAATATTCTGTATGATGAAATGGGAACTACACTTACCCACTGCTGCATATTAAAGAATAACGGTGATTTTGAGAAAAAGTGTTAATACAAACAAATTTCAAATTGAACAAGCTTTTATCATGACACTATCTCTAAAAACTAACTATGACTATTCAGACTTGGGTATTAGGCAGACATTTGCCCAAAAACCAATGAAGAGACTTTTTCATTTCAAGGAAAGCTGACATTATTTGTTACCCATGATAAAATCTGAGCTCTTAAGCAAAAATTAGAACTTAGGATAACTTGTATCCACCACCGTGAGACTGACAGCTTCCCACTCAGTACTTGACAATTTCTGTGTTGAGATCGGTGGTGATATTCAAAAATGTGAATTTTTTAAATTACATAATAAAGACTCAAAATTCAGAAGGTATGCGTAACTCAGTGAACCACTATTCTCCCATAGGCCAATTCAGGATCTCACAGAATCATGCCTAGGTAAAAAAAATCCACTCACAGTATAAGACAAACCCATAGATTTTAATGTGATAGACTACAAAGTCATTGACATGTTTTCAAAAACCAGACTGCAACTAACCTTTAAGAAACCACTACTTGTCAAGTTTTAGTGTAGTATGAAAGAAGTAATTATCAGCAAAGGCTATTAAAATACTTTTTTCCAATACCATATATTTGTGAACCCAGATTTTCTTTATATATTTCAATCAAAACAACTCATCACAATGGAACGCAGGGGCAGATATAAGAATCCAATCATCTTCTATTAAGCCAGACATTAGAGGGTTGCAAAAGTGGAAAATAATGTCACTTTTCTCACTAAGTGTGTTCTGGAAAATATAGTTACTTCTATACAAATGTCTTATTTATGTTACCATGTAATGGGCTTATTATTATTTTTAAGTGGATTAATAAATATTCAAAATTTGCTCATGTAATTGCTAGTAAGGCAGTATTTACAGATATAGCCCATATAGATAAAAGTTCTTGGAGTCCACAATAATTTCTAAAAGTGTAAAGGAATCCTAAAACTAGAAAGTTTGAGAACCATTGCTCTAAGGTATCTATAGTTATTTCCATTCTCCTTTCTTGTCCAGCTTATTAAGTGCCCACATAAAGCATAAAGAAGTAGACAAAAAAAAAAGGACACAGATTTAATTACATATCTTATTGTTGACTGGAAAAAAAATAGAGAATTGGAGGTAAGTATACATTTTCCTTTGTTTTAACTGCAAACAACATAACTCACCCATAATAGAAGAATGATTACATTTAACCCAGAAAAATTAATGGTAGATATAAAGCCTCTCCTTAAAGACACTAAATAAAAAGTTTAAAAACCATGTCACCAAACTATAAATACATTTTCAAGTAACATATTTACACTTCAGAAAAATTACTCTGAAGTATAATCAATCCTCAAGAGACTGCAGAAGCCCCTACACTTATTATAGTTAACTTCCAATATTTATTCAGAAAACTGAACTGAGAGATCCAAAAATTGTCTTCTTCATCAATGATGGGTACTGAATTCCTACTCACCACCCTAGATATATACTCACTTCTGGCTGTCCATAATATCATTGGCATACAATTGAATATACTTGCTCATTCAAGTCAAGGTCGTCAATTTATATTACACACTCCTAGTAAGAAAGAACTCCTTATACTTAACTCCACTGTATGGTATAGTACATGAAAAGACACATTAATAACTCTTTCTGATAAGGGCAATAATGAACTGAGCAGAGATTTTTAGGAGCCCCACAAGCTAACAATTTTTCAATATACCTGTAAACAGAAAACCCAACTATAGGAATGAACTCCTACAACTCTTGGTTTTCTGTCCCCCTTCTGTCTTCTAGTACTTCCTGGTTACAGTCTCCTGATTGCAAACCTCCCCCAAATACTCCCACTACCAAAGTGAAACCAGGAGAGGTAATGACTACAACAGGACATCTATTTACAAAAACACCTAACTGAAAAGTTCAAGTGACTTACTGAAGACATGAAGCCAAGATGTGATCATTCAAAAGAAAGCTCAAAGGTATACACAAGTAGTTCCTTTGTCTAGTTATTAATAAAGGTACATGAAGCAGTTAGCCTTTTTCAGAAAACAGGTAGAGGGAAAAAGATTCCTAGAGAACATAGTTTATAATTATTTCTCTACTACTCATCCATTAGTATATCAAACTATATTTTTTAATCTTGGACACATGGCTTAAAAAAAAAAGTCATGTCAATGGGAAATCCACCTCAAAAAGGTAAAGTAAAAATGGGGCTAATAGCATTTTAGCATAGGAAGAAACCCACAAACAAGTACAAAGCCATGCAAACACAGTAAAAGAACTGTGGTAAAATTCTAATTTAAGATAACAGCAAATTTCAAAAAAGACAGAACTGTCAAAAACACACCTATCATAATTAAAAATTTGTAAACTAGTATCTCTTTTTTTAAAGAGCATTATCAGTCCTAAGAATTTCTCCCCAATGGTTTGAAAATGAAAGCAGAAAATTCATCTATACATTTACTGTAACAAAATCATTACAGAAGTTTTCCAACTCTTAACACAACTTTTTGCTAAGACTGGTGGAACTGGTAAGGCCAATTAATACATACCAGCTGCCTTTAATTTTTTTTTTCTATTTCAAACATTTTTAGCTCTCTTATTGAAGACCGTAACAGTAGTAAAGTGTTACCACTTGGCAGGAAATCTCCTTTGCTTGTAAAGAAAGTGAGTATTTATAGACTCTAAAGCTAGACAGGATACACAGTTCCCCACAAGGTCGCACCTGCCATATTCAAATCCTTAAACCTGATAATTCTACATATTCCCCTCACTTAGAGCTTTTACGTCTAGATGAGCGCTGGAATACTTTTTTGTAACAGAAAAAAATATTTGATTTATGTAAATACCTAGTACCTACTTAGTTGAAACTCGAATAGTTTGGTGCTAATTCTGAAAACGCAATTAACAACAAAAAATTTAGGCTTCCAGTGTACATTTAAATATGTATAACCTCTAAGATAGAAGTTATGCTAAGGCTGATATAAAATCATGAGTCCGCAACATGTCTAAGTAGTGCATTATAACCTCTCACCAAAGTGAACAGAGATCAAGGGCAGCCATGTGCTCCTAAGGAAGCCCATAAAGGTGGTCATATGACCACAAGGCCAAAAATTCTGAGGTCAAGGAAATTGAAGGTTTAAAGCGAGTATATTTATATGTGAAGGAAGTTAAGTCCACCTCACCCAGCACCATCTCTCTCTCAACAAGAGTGGGAGCGCGGAAGGGGGACAGGGAGGGAAAGAGGTGGATCTCAAGTACCGACAGCAGAGTGAGTGGGGTGGAGTGCACCAGGTTGCAGCCTCCCTCTTGCTCCATCCTACTATAGCTAGTGACGAAGCACCAACACACTGCAAGATGAGCACAGAAACCCAAAAGCAGTGATGGAGGACCAGAGACTGGGGGTGCAGATGGAGGTGTGGTCTAGGTATGAAGAGAATTTAGAGCTGGTTAACTCTTCCTCACCACCACCAGACTAAAGGCCTAGCTTGAGGCCTGCGACCGCACAGTACCCCAGAGGCACCCACCACCCAAACACCCCAACTTGGACTTCCAGGGTCAGAAAGCGCCAGGTACCGGGCGCATGCGTGCTGCGCCGCTCCGCACGCCTCGCGGCCGCCACCCACCACCCCCTCCACCCCCACTCCACGTCGCCTTCCCCGCGGACTGCGCCAGGCCCCGCGCCGCTTCTCGCCGGAGCAGGGCCTCGGAACCTTGCGCCCGCAGCCGCTGCCTCCCAGGTTCCGGATGCGGGCATCACCTGGGTCCTGGCCTCCGGCTTCACGCCTCCCGTTGACTTGCAAGCGCCACAGACCAAAAAACCTTCCTTCAAATCTGGGCGCCGCTGCCGTCCTCCGAACTTGGTTCAGTTTAAGCTCACCGCCTTCCTGGTTCCAGCGCCAGGCAGCCTCAGCCGAGCTTCCGAGTGCATCGATAGAGACTGCCAGGAGTTAGAGGAGTACCGAGGGAGTAGATTGTCACGCCGCCAATTTTTTGTTTGGTGTTGGTTTTGCGTCCTTGCTTATTTGATTTTTGTTTGTTTGTTTGTTTCCCAAAAAGCAATAAAGGTGAAGACTGAAAAGTGTTATTGCCTTAGTAACCGTCGCTATCGTCTTAGATAATCAGTAAACAAATCTGCATCGTAGGAAGTTATGTTTAAGACACCACACGTAGCAAAATTAGTTATCTCACTCAGGGGGAGGAAGAAACTAGCCCAACGATAATAAATCATGGGAGTGTGTCTGTGTAGAGTCGTGTGTGATTAAACTCTAATGATTTATTTGCAAAAATGCATTAAAATCGGTGTTTCTTCTACCCTGAAGGTGAAGGCATTCACAGGTTGGGTGCAAATTAGTTTCCCACATTAAAGTTAACGGGTTGGTGGAGGAATGGGAGAAGGCTGCCTGAGGCAGGGAGCCGAGGTTTCTTCTGAAAGAGAAATTAAATGTATAGATTTTTTTGTTGTTGTTTAAACCAATAGAAATTACAGCGATTCAGCATTTTCTGTGACTCACACTACATTATTTATCTGTAAGAAACCTAAAGGAGGTGAATAAACCCTTGGCCTTGGTTTGGGTAGACTGGAAGAACCAACTCGTCAACTGATAGATATCCAGGCTAGAGTTTTCCGCTGACGGTTTGAGAGGGTGAAAATCACCTCCACAAATATATTGCTCATAAATGACTTTACCTTAAATAACCAGTTTTGAGGGACCGTTTTAAAACTTAACTACTACACTACACGTTTATTTTAAATAATTCAAGAGCTGGGGAGTGGGGGGAGCTTGGCGTCCTGAATTTCATTGGAACCTGTGTATCTGTCTGCAGGTTGTCAACTAAACTTTATTCAGTGTTGCTGTTGGTTTTTTTTTCTTTTTACCAAAACCACGTTTTGAAAAACCCTGTCTCAAGAAAAAATTTTTTATCTAATGAAACATCCTTAGAACTTCATGAGCATTTATTAGCATATGATTTTAAAACTTTGTTGATGTTGGTTTTTAACTAAACTTCCCTTGGGCCAGTGGAAATCTGTGGGAAGGCACTGCAGATTTCTCACATCCGCATCTAATATTAACACTACTATTCCTAAATGTATACAAAAAGCCGATATGCCAGGAAAATCTATGGGAAAAATCTATTTGGTGTGAGTTCCATGATGATTGTGTCTGAGAGTTCCCTGATCACCTTTAAAGTGGTCATTTTTCCCTCAAGCTCAGTAGACAGAATTTTAAAAGTAGCTATTGAGTCTCCTGATCCCTTGCCAGACTTCTAATAGTGATTATGTTGGAGCTGTTTGTGAATACACATTTAACACCTCAGTTTTAGAGCTCTTTGAGCACCACATCTATTTAGCTGACCCCATTCCTGGTCATTCTGCTAAATAACCTGAAAGATGGATTTTCATAAAGGATTAAAGTTTTATGGTTATTCTCTGATAATATCAGAATTGAAGTGGTTACAAGTAGGAAACCAAGACTAAGTGTAAAATCATGTTTCTAAATTCATAACTTTGAAAAATGTGAGTATGTGAGTCTCTTTTGTAGTGTGATAAAATAGAAGCAAGCACTCATATAACTCATTAATACCTAAAAGCTATTGCTACTGGAAACAAAGATTTTAATTATTTCCGCTAAATACAGCACTAAATGTTTTAAGAAGAACAAAGGACAACTTCAGAATTCAAAAGAAAAAAAAGACAAAGTAACATTCCTAAAAAGTATGATTTTCATTTTCCTTAAATGCACTTAAATGTGAACATTTTAATCTGAAGAGTAGTATATATAGAATGACAAAGGTACATATAGCCTCTATTTTTATATATTCTAGAACCACTGATGATATAATTGTTTTCTCTTTTTACAAATGATTCAGATTGTTTTGATGATAGATTTCAAATTATCTGTTCATGCCTCAATCGAAGGGCAGAAGTATACCTAACACATTTCTGTAACTGCTTTTATTTTTCCTGAGAGTATCAGATCCAAGAAAATGAACTACTTACATTTAACATCAGAAGAAAATGTCCCCCAAACCACACTTGGAAAGATATATTTGTTTGTAGGCTAGAGTAATTATCTTTCCTATGTAAATATTCTTGTGTGAGATATATACATGGCCACACCGTCACTGCAAGCTTTGCCCTACACAGGACAAATGACTCAGTAATATAGATGTTCCTTCCATATAACAAACTATTTCGATGAAAATAGTCCAGGAATAGAATTTTAAATTGTGGCTTTGACAGGGAGAGAGAGAGAGACCTTTCTCCCGGTGACTCTCTTTTTGAATAGTCCATGATTTAAAAAAAAAAAAAATAGATGGGGCATAAACTTAACATGAATTTTTTTTCAAACTCAAAGAGGGATAATAATTCACTTTTCAAGATTAGGAAATCAACTAGAATGTTTCTGAGGATGCTGAAGAATACCTCCTCTAGTTAATTGTGGGAGGGGTCCGGGTTCAGGGAGTCGTAAGGGAAAAGGGATCAGGATCCTGAGACCTCAAAGAGGGAACGAAGTCAAACTGTCCTTGACCAGGCGCTAAAGAAACACTTTAAAATGGAATCTGTCAGGGAACAGCTGCTCGGGAAATGTGTTAAATAGACTGGCCCATACGAGTTGGGTTTGTCTGTAGAGGTGTCGGCCTGGGCTCCAGTGCACGAGTAGTGGGGTGAATCACAAACTCCCCTGGGCGGGGAGCTTAGTGAAGACCCAAGCTCAGCTCTGGCCGCGAGCTGGGAAGCCCCTTAAGGAGCCGCGCAGGTCTGGAAAGCTGTAAAGGACCCTGACTCTGAGCAGGTTTGTGAACCCAGGTTGCCGAGCTGTGTGGGTTGATGTGCAGGATGTAGGTTTGGGACACAGAGCTAGGATACGGAACTGGGGTGCGGGCACCTAATACAGGTCAAGGAAGCCTGGCAGCAAGGCGGGGAGGAGCAGTTGCGCGGCACCCTGACGCGGTGCGAGGTTGTGGGGTCGAATGCCCAGTCCGGATACCCGACTGTCTCCCGCAGCCGCGCACTTGTCAGTTTCCTCTTGGCCACGCCCCGGCGGAGTAGGTCCAGGTCCCCAGTGTTTAACTGAATCGTGACACCAACGCAAAATCCACGCCTAATTAAATTAATTAGGGATTCTCGTCAATCCTGGATTAATGGCCAAGAGCACAGGCGGCCGAGGCTATCTGAAAACCGGGACGGCCTGGGACCGGCTTCCTTTTCCCGCCCCCTCCCGTCCCCTTCTCTGCCCTCCCACTCCTTCTCCAGCCTGCCTGGACTCCAGCCTCAATCAATCTCAATCTCTCTCTCTCTCTTTCTCTTTCTCTCTCTCTCTCTCCACCCCCCCTCTTTCTCTCTCTCTCTCTCTCTCCCTCCCTCCCAACCCCCCCCCCCAGGTAGTGGTGCGGGTGCTTCCCCAGGAAGGGGCTCCCTCGGAGTTGCGAAGGGGAGGTAATTTACTCAGAACAAGGGGCCGCCTTTGCGAAGTATAAATAGTGAGACTTCAAGCGCAGCATTGCTATCAGATCTGAACTCTCCGCAGGAAGAATTGTCAAAGATCTTAACATTGAACAAGCGCGCTCCGGCAGGGAAGCATCAGTTCCCATTTCCCTCCTGCGGCCCCCGCCCCTTCCCCTCTCCTCCTTCTCCTCCTCCTCCTCCTCCTCCTCCTCCTCCTCCTTTTCTTCCTCCTCCTTCTCTTCTTCCTCCTCCTCCTCTTCCTCCTCCTCTTCTTACTTCTTTTTCTCCTACTTCTCCTCCTCTTTCTTCTTTCTTCTCTTCTTTTTTTTCTTCTTCTTCTTCCTCCTCCTCCAGCTCCTCCCCCACCCCCTGCCCCATTGATGTGTTATTATTGGGGGGGTTGGAGCAGTAAAAAAAGAAGAAGGAAAAAAAGAGCGGGGCTCGGCTGGGAGAGGTTGAGCGCGGGGCTGACCGGCTTCGGCGGCGATGGAAGAACTTACGGCGTTCGTCTCTAAGTCTTTTGACCAGAAAGTGAAGGAGAAGAAGGAGGCTATCACGTACCGAGAAGTGCTGGAGAGCGGGCCGCTGCGCGGGACCAAGGAGCCGACGGGCTGCGCCGAGCCGGGCCGAGACGATCGCAGCAGCCCGGCAGTCCGGGCGGCCGGCGGAGGCGGCGGCGGAGGAGGAGGCGGAGGCGGAGGCGGAGGAGGCGGAGGAGGTGCAGGAGGAGGAGGAGCAGGCGGAGGAGCTGGAGGAGGGCGCTCTCCCGTCCGGGAGCTGGACATGGGCGCCGCTGAGAGAAGCAGAGAGCCTGGCAGCCCGCGGCTCACCGAGGGTAACGGCCTAAAACCCCAGCCGCGATTCCCCTTCCCGCCTTCCAGACTCCTCTCAGGCAAAAGAGGACTCCGAGGCCCAGCGGGGAGAGGGGCGGGACGCGGAGAGGGCCCTTGGACCCCAGCTTTGGAAGCTAGAGTGATGAAGGGTGGGAGTCCGGTGGTGTGCACGGTCGTGGGTGGGGTCCGAGTGTTTGTGAAGACGGGGGGCGTGGGGTTTGCGCGCGCCCTTTTCAGATGCTCCGGCTTTGCCGGTTCCACTGTAGCGCGTTTCACCAGCCGGAGGATGGGCCGGCAGCCCAGACGGCCAGCGGGCGGATGGGGAAGTTCGCTGGGCCCGGCTGCGGCGGGGGTGCTGACAGCAGCGGGGCCAGGCGGCGGGATTATGGTTATCATCTAGCGCCGAGTTTGCGGGAGCCCCTTTCCTAGGCCTGAGAAAGAAAGAAAAAGACAGGAAGGAGAGAGGGGAGAGAGCGATTTCACTCTTGGGTCGCCCCAGGGTTTCCGGCCGCGGCTAAGATGCACTCGAAGTCCACGAAGATCCTGGCTTCTTGGATCTTGGAGGTCAAAACTTCTCATTCTCTTTGAGCTATTAAGATCGAACAGTGCCAAGGCAGTCTAGACTGTTCTCTCGGGAGACACGTTAAGCTCCCTTTTTTGGTGGGTTTTTCCATATTTACACAATTCCATTGCTGTTTCGAATCCTTTAGTACTCTGGTTTTTTGGGAGGGGGGTGTGTGTGAGGAATCCTTTGGTGCCAGCAAAGTGTTAGGAAATGGCTTTATCTAGATGGTGGAGCGTCCTGTACCAATTCAAAAGAGTTCAACAATAAAATTAATTTGGCACTTGGTGCCTGCAGTAACTGGTGTGCTGCCATATTTTTCCAATTAGGAAAATATGTGACATGCGTAGAATCACATATTTAAGCAAGCAATTAAGTTGTTTATAACACGGTCTGTTCCTGTTTAGGCCAATAAATGAAATTTGGGGGCAAAATAGAGATTATATTAAGTCTATTAATCAAGTGGAAATGAGGACATCTTTCTCTTTGAAGCTCCGAAAGTTTGAAAGGCATCCACTGTAAATGACATGAAATAGACAAAGCCTTCTCAACCCTTAAGTAGAATCTGAAGGGTGTGCTTTCATATTTAAATTTCATTACAATATCAGTGGAAATATTTTATTAACTTGGCTGAATGTTAGCTCTAATGTTATCCGCTTCCTCTCCCGTGGAAGGACGAATGTCCATAAAACGAACTCTGAGTACAAGAAATGCAGGCAACACTTAAGATCATGGTAGCTAGACTGCTAGACTGGGCTGGGATCTAGAGGCTCTTCTTCTCCCAGACCAGGCAGCAGGCCCTCCTAAATTTGGAAAATGGTGGCACAGCTGACAGGCGGCCAGTGCAGCCTCCCAGGCGTGAGTCCGCTACTCCAGGCCCAGGGTACACCAGCCCACCGCATCGCGCGGTTAGGGTCTGAACCCGGGCAGACACAGTCCTGGGATTGTGGATTTCCAAGCTCAGGACAAGTATTAATTTCTCTGCAGGCTGGTTCTTCCCGAAATGATTTTTAACACCCATGCTGATCGGGATCCTGGGCTAGGAAGAATTGCAAATAGCCTCGACTATCCAAACTCAGCTTTGACACCTTATAAAAAAAACCCAAGGCTCCGACACAGGCGCAGAGGATGAAGGATCCAGAGGGCAGCTTATGTTGATATGGGCTCCCCTGATCACTGCCCTTTGGCCTAAATATATATCCCTCGGGTGACTCTGTATGCTCACACTCTCAGAGCTCCCGTTTTTAAGGGAGAAGGAAGGACAGTAAAGTAGCAACGGATGTGTGCAAACCCAGAGCAGAAAAAAAAATGCATATTTTATTAAACAACGGAGCTGCTAGATGAATGAAAAGGCTTTGCGCAACCAATAGAAACCAAGGATCACTAATGTTCTGCTTGAACCTGTTGATCTCTGTGGGTTTAAGCATTTAGGGTCGAGTCTGCCTTTCCAGTGGGGCGGGAGAAGGAGAAAACTGAGGCAGCGGTCTGTTTCGCGCGCCTCGCGAAGCTAGTTATCTCCGCTCTCGCCTTTTGGCCTGGCGTGAGCCGCAAGCCCTTCAGGCAGCCAACATGGCGTGGGTGCCTCTGCTCAGGCACCCAGTGTCCGGCATGGGGGGTAGGGACTGCTTGGCCGCCAGTGGTCCTCCGCAGGGTTAGGCTTGAGCCCTGGGTCAGCACCGAAAGCCCGGAGATGCGGCTCCCAGTGCCGCTCAACACCCGGGTCTTGTTCCGCCGCTGCGACCCTTGGGCCCAATTGTTCCCAAATTAGAGCAGCAAGTTTAGAGAAACAGAGAGCCAGCGACGGTCGGAGCAGGCCTGAGAATAGCCCAGCATCCTGGGAGTAGCCGGTGAGAAGCCGGTGCTTGGCCTCGCCGCGCCCTTCTGCCCGGACCGGATTCTGTGTCTGGCCGGGCGCGGCGCTCTTGATTCCGTGCCTGCGAGGGAGAGGGTGAGTGCGAGAGAGGTTGAGTGGAATGGATTTGGTGTTCGCGGGGGAGGGCTGGGGATGGTGGAGCGGACAGTGAGGAGGTGAGTTGAGGCTACAGTTGCGAAGGGGTGAGTGGGTGAATAGCTGGGGGCAGGCGGTCGCCCAGAGTTGATCTTCTCGCGTCTCCAGAATCCTCTTCCTCAGGACAGGGTGAGGGACTAGACAGGAACTCCGGGAGGGGGCAGGATCCTCCATCATTTTGTAGACAAATCTAGTAGCAGGATTTGCTGTGTTGTTTTTGTACGTACGTGTGTGTGTGTGTGTGTGTTGTGCGCACATGGACATATGCGTGGCTTATTTGTGGTGCCCCTCCAGTGTCCCCAGAGTTGAAGGATCGCAAGGAGGATGCAAAAGGGATGGAAGACGAAGGCCAGACCAAAATCAAGCAGAGGCGAAGTCGGACCAATTTCACTCTGGAACAACTCAACGAACTGGAGAGGCTTTTCGATGAGACCCACTACCCAGACGCTTTCATGCGCGAGGAACTGAGCCAAAGGCTGGGACTGTCCGAAGCCCGAGTGCAGGTATCCAGCTGTGAGGAGGTCAAGGCAGGGCGCGGAGAGTGGAGGAGGGGCACGCGTGGGGTTAGAGAGGCCGCTTGGGAGACACACACGGAGGGCGCAGGTTCAAGAATCTGGAGTGAGGTGAGAAGGGATGAGATATCTTTACTAGAGGTCTTATTTTCCAAAGTAAATCTTAGTCTTGTAGCCTACCCTCCACCCCATCCCAACATATGTTCCCAGCAGAAGAAAGCTGTGCTGGGCTTGCTCCCAGAGTTTCTATAAACCACAACCACCCCCCCGCCCTCCTCGCCTTACGGATGCCTTTAATGTGGTTTAATCCTAATGGGCCTACTTTTATAAGCCTTAAAAAAAAAAATCCCACAGAAAACGTTTTATCTTCTGGATGCCTTAAAAGTTACAACGAATATTTTGTTCGCCTGAGTTGGTTTTCCTTGAGGGCCTGCTCCGGGGTCTAGGGTTGCCAAGCGGATATGCCAATTAGGTTTATAGATGTACAGACTATAAAGAAAATTAGCAACTGTTAAGTGTGGAAATTTACAGTTTGCCGTTAGCAGTCGATCTCAAACTGTGTGTAAAACAGTGGAGACAGAAATGCATTTTGGTCACTCTTTGTTCCCTCACTTAACCAAGACAGCAAACCTGAACCGACAGAACTTGATTTTAAAACAACTTACATATCTTAATATTGGCATTCCCAGAGTCCAACACCCAACAAGTGCCATATGTGATGAAGTTAGAATTGGAGCAGGTTTCTTGTTTTTTGTTTTTTCACTGGTTGTGGGGGTGGAAGTAATGGCAATAGGCTTTGGGGGCATTCAAGGTAGAAAATTAATACACACATGGATACATATCCTTCTGCTTTTATGGAGAAAACATTTAAGTGTTCAGACTGTATTTCCGCTCAAATAATAAAATAGAAGAAAATGATGGTCATTATTTGTTTGAACACATGGAGCAGTTTTAGGCCTGAACATCTGCAGCTGTTATAAAGTATCACTGTAACAGATACTCCCGGGGTCTCTGGGTGAAGAGACCACCATCTGCAGCAAACTATGCAATTCTTATGGGGCTTCCCGCATCTTGTAATAGGATCAGGACAAAAACAGAGCAGTCACGTTGAAGGGAAAAAGTAATAATAGGCTGCCTTGGTCATCACAGCCGTCAATAGAAGGCTCTGCTCTTCCTTTTTAAGCCTCTGCTGCTTTGCTGTGTGTACTCAAATCTCTAGAGGCTCAGCAACCCCTTAAAGACATGATGATAATTATTACAGTTATGAGCATTAGTATCTCAGTTCCAACTCTTCTAGGGGAAAAAAGAGGCAAGAAGCCTCAGGCCATGTGAGTTACACAAAGGATGCCACCCTGGCATGAAATCTACCCTTCTATTACACTAAATGGCAGGGGAATTTTTGAAGATTTATATTGACTATGACACTTGCTTTCAAAAACAAGAAAAAGCTCTGAAGCAGTATTTTTCTTTTATAGTTTTTTTCAAACCTTAATTTGTGAATCAGTCAATATGCTGTATTATTGGAACATAATGCTGTATGATTGGAGTGTAAAAACAAGCTTTGTATGAATTTTTAAAAATCTGTCATACTGCCTCTGAAAGTTGGCAAGTGTATTTAAGAAGGTAATATGTGGGAGAAGACAGTATCCAGAGTGACTTGATTCATACCTTCCCCTTCTCACAGAATATTGTCTTTTTTTTTTCCCTCATAAGAAGTGAACTTTATTGCTGGTCTTCATTTTTTCATACTTTTATTTAAATTTTAGGGTTATTTTCTACTACCCTAACCGTAAGCAGTGGATTTTTTCTGTAGAAGCGAATTAGATTATCATGATAATGACACAATTATTCTGCTACTGTGTTACACTCTACTGCACAGAGGAACAGAGAAATTCTAAACTTCTTTGTAGTGAGGCTTTTATGGCACTAATTACCTCTTCCCCCACTCTTATCCACCCCCCCCCCCAAACAGAGTCACTATTTGCTTTGGTGTTTGGTTTTTCTTGAAGATGAAGCTAATTAATATTACAGGCTATTAATGAGCACATTCTTCTCAGGTCTTACTGGGCAAACATCTAAACCCATTATCACTTTAGTATCAGGTATCAGGGAGAGTTTTAGGCCTTGGGGACTCTATAATGTAGAAAGATGAAACCAGGACTAATAGTAATTTATCAAGAAACAATTTATCTTGCAAAAGACTATGAAATTCTTTTTTGTCATTCATTTACATTATTTGACTTTGGAAATTGAGAGTGTTTTTTATAATTCAAATATCGCTTGCTATATCTCTGAATCCTTGCCTAAAATACTAATTTTTTTTTCAGTATACTCTGGTAATTAAAGAAATATGTTTGAGTTCATAAAATCTAGATTTTATTTTATTTTTCCAATTTGTAGGTTTGGTTTCAAAATCGAAGAGCAAAATGTAGAAAACAAGAAAATCAACTCCATAAAGGTATGCTTCTCAAAGAACATCTGATATTCTAAGTAAAAAGAGAACTGGGTAATATTGTTATACAAAGTCAGAAAGAAACTCAGAAAGATAATCATGTTCTCTATTTAAAATCTGCCTGAAAGCAGTTAATGAGAGTACTAAAGTACGGGAGTACATTTATTTTCATTATGGCAACTGTTTAGGAAGATAACAGTCCAATTCCAAAGGAGTTTGTTCTATTTTGGTATTGTTCGCAACTCTGGGAAACAATGCTGGAAATATTAAACTCACATTATTGTGTTTTATCCCCCCCCCCTTTTTTACAGGTGTTCTCATAGGGGCTGCCAGCCAGTTTGAAGCTTGTAGAGTTGCACCCTATGTCAATGTAGGTGCTTTAAGGATGCCATTTCAGCAGGCAAGTATAGCCCAGTTTCAACCAGTTTTCAACTGTAAAAAGACCTGGATGTTTGCTTGAATTGTTGAGCATACCCTCTCTGAGTCCTAGTGTTGGTGTCCTTGCAGTTGAAGAATAATTTTGAGATGATATAGTAAATCTACTCCCCTTTAAAAACCTATAAAATGTCAGGGGCCTACATGCCTAGTCCTTTCTGTTCTCATGGGAAACCTGCAGAGGCCTGAGGCCAGCAACTGGTCCTTTAAAAATGCACTAAAGATTGCACTTGGGGAGAGGAAGGAAAAGCCTTTTGATTAAGATTTTGTCAGATCCAATACAGAGGTTAGTCCTAAGGTGTTTTCTAAGGCAACTTTCTAAATATTTTTCTAGGTATTTCCTTTCCCTTAGTCACAATAAATGTCTCGGACAAAAGAAAAGTAAATAAATAAAAGTACTTCCAACTCAGACTTGATTTTTAAAAGCTGTCTCTGCAAACAAAGCTTCATCTCTAGTAGAGAGAGAAGCCTTGGTCTTCCTAGGGATGCCCTGCCTCTGCAATCCCTTTCTTAGGCATAAAGAAACCTTTAAGACTACATTTTAAAAGGACAGCCTGCAGCAATGATTTAATCCTGGGAAATCCCAGTGCTCTATACGCCCCTGCTTTCCCAGCCTTAGGGCTCAATCCTTACCAACCAGCGCCTGACCTTCCCCTTCCTCAGTCGGGACCCCTGCTTGGTAGGGCTGTGAAGTCAAGAATTAGCTCTCAGTTGGCAACACCCTGGACTGGGGAGACATCTGGGTGTACCCATGTATTGATGGTTACTGTTAGGGAGATCTTAGCTCTCTTGACACTGCAGGATTCTAGCTTACATCCTGATGCTAGGCTTTTGAAGCAAGAGAGAATGATTGGAGAGAGAGTGGGGTCTTAAAAGGAGACCCTTACTACTCAGAAAGTGATCTGCAGGCCTGCAGCACCAGCACCACCTGGGAGATTGTTAGAAATGCAGAATCTCAGGTCCCAATGCAGACCTTCTGAAGTAGAATCTGCATTTTTAAGAAGATCTGCTTTATAACAAGGGTAACTGTTATAGCAGTAAAGGTTAGAAGTACTAACAATTGTGCCAGTTGTGATGAAGATGCAATATTTTCCCCGGGTGACAGGGAAAAGTTTTATAGTTTGCTTGCTATTACTTCAGTGCTTTAATGGATAAGAGCTGTATGATGGCATCAAGAGAGCCTTTCCAAATTACTTTGTAATTTTGAGGAGGGCGATGTTTTAACACAATAGCAGTGTTGCCCTCTGATGGGCCCAGCTCCCGAGGGGGCAGCCACATTCCTGCAGACAGGAGTCCCCCAGGGCCCAGGGAGGTAAGACGTGCTGAAGGAGCTGCAGAGACTCTGGCGCACCGGAGTATCCCCGCAGCGCCCCAGATTCAGTAACAAACTGAGAAGGTCAGCCAAACTCCCCTTTCCTGTCCCCAGCCCCAGCCTTCCCCCTCACCAAGCTGGACGCCGTTAATGCTCTGTTTCTATTCTGTTGTCACCCTAGGATAGTCATTGCAACGTGACGCCCTTGTCCTTTCAGGTTCAGGCGCAGCTGCAGCTGGACAGCGCCGTGGCGCACGCGCACCACCACCTGCACCCGCACCTGGCCGCGCACGCGCCCTATATGATGTTCCCGGCGCCGCCCTTCGGACTGCCGCTGGCCACCCTGGCGGCGGACTCAGCCTCCGCCGCCTCTGTGGTGGCTGCCGCCGCCGCAGCCAAGACCACCAGCAAGAACTCCAGCATCGCGGATCTCAGACTGAAAGCCAAAAAGCACGCTGCCGCCCTGGGTCTGTGACGCCAACGCCAGTGCCAGCGCCAAATTCGCGCCCCCAGCGCGGCGCGCACCCTGCAAACCCTCCGTGCCCCGCTGCTTTCCGTTTAACCCCTCCGGACCTCCGGAACCGACCCTTTTTCCGCCCCGCTGATCGCCCTTTGCCACCTTCCACATACGAGACTCGGAGGGCGAGACTCCGCGCCGGACCTTGAATCCCCCTAGGCGCACCAGCTCTGTGGCTCCTGACCATAAACTTACCCAAGGGCGTAGAATTTGGCTTCAGACGGGCAAGTTTTCGGGAAGTCTGGAGAGAGACTGAACAAGGGAGCGCTGGGACACGGGAGTGTGGCTCACGGCAAAGCTGCAACGATGGACTCTTGCGTAGAAGTAAAAATCCAGTTAATAAAAAATGAGCAAAAAAAAAAAAAAAAAAAAAAAAGTAGAAAAGATAAACCAGAAAGAAAAAGGAGGAAGGGAACTAAACTTATTGCTATTTGACAGAAGTTGAAATCGGAGAAAGAACCAAGGAACAAAAACAAATTTTAAAAATTAAAGTATTTTATACATTTAAAAATATGGGAGAATAACCCGGACGAATCTCGAGAGAATGGGGTGTGGGGGGGGGGTACCAACTTAAAGTGTATGTTTTTTTTAATGGGCTAAAAACCGCAAAACAGAAGGAAGAGGTATACTTATTTAAATAATTAAGATTTTAAAAAGTGCGCAGCTGGGAAGTTCACAGGTTTTGAAACTGACCTTTTTCTGCGAAGTTCACTTTAATACAAGAAATTTGATAAGAGAGGCGGGCCTCCTTTTACGTTGAATCAGATGCTTTGAGTTAAAAACCACCACGTATGGAAGAGTAAGAAGAGGGAAGACAGTACAAAAACGAGGAGAAGAAAAAAATGACATTAATACAAAAAAATGTTATCACAGACTGATTTCTCTGAGAAATTATTATGGCAGCACTGTCCAGACTGCTGACAGTAAATTCCGGTTTTGCATGTTACTAGTATTCCATTGATGGTGTCTCCCTGCTCCCTGCTTTACTCACATGCACTTACTCCATTTTTATCTTCAGTGTGAAAAACAATACCAAAAGCATCTGGAAATTGATATATATCAAATCTATAATTTTTGCCCTGTCTTTGATCCTGTTGGACAAAAGAAAAAGGTTGGAAGGGAAACAATTTATACTCTGTCCCAAGAAGACGGAGGCTGGCAGAAAATGTGGGGAAAGGAAAAAGAAAAGAAGACCAAATGAAATAATAAAGGTACAGAGCCTCAGAGGGCTCCTGGCGCATAGTAGGCGCTCAATCAATGTTAGTCCCCGCCCCTCCCTCCTTCCTTCTATTCCCTCCTGCTGATTTCCTGATGTCCTATGTGGGAACCTTGTTTTTTTCCCCCTCTCTATCCTGTCACACTCACCTTAAATAATATCCAACTAGATACAGGCAGTAGGTTTGTGT
The DNA here is from genome assembly GCF_011764305.1 of Mustela putorius furo. Classification (NCBI taxonomy): domain Eukaryota; kingdom Metazoa; phylum Chordata; class Mammalia; order Carnivora; family Mustelidae; genus Mustela; species Mustela putorius. Next base: position 61,724,164 of record NW_025421987.1, on the reverse strand, counting down.
AAAATATGTTGATACACACAAACAAAGTTTATTTTGGCTATAATGTGTGAACTGATGGTTGACTTACAACATTTGCATTTTATCTCACAAAGGTGTATATTCAAGTAAAATTTTTTTGTTTGTTTCAATTCATGTAACTATTTAAACTGGGATACCCTGGACTAAGCAATCTGTATCCCAATCACTAGAAAGCCTCCTTAGTTGTTTTTTTTTTTTTCTTCCTCCTAATTTACAAGAAAGAGGAAAAGCTCTTTTAACTGAACTTTGGTATGCGGTTGAGCTTTGTAACTATTTGTTCTCCATGAAAACAAAGTTATTTATATTTGCCATATTTTTTCTAGTGTATTAAGTTATTTTAAACAGAAGAAGATGTTGTTATTTCATGACGTGTTGTTGGTACAAAATGTTTCGATTTCACCTCTGTTAAACCTTTTAAATAAGTGCCAAGTTATTAATTGAAGACACTTTGCGATCAATTGAATGAAAATAGTATTGTTTCATTTGATGGGGTTCGCGTCATCTTTGTTCCTGTTACTATTAAACTCTCCGGGATAGTCTTTCCTTCTTCCTTTTTGATTAATGTGTACCATCTCTCGAATACATCAACTTAGAAAAGCGCTTGCTTCTGCTTCTGCGTGCAGCTCTTAAGGGGCCGTGAGAATGGTGTTGTGGCTCTCGATATCGCTGAGCGCAACCTGCACCCACTTTTTATCTGCCCAGCATAGGAACCGGATTGATTTTACACCAAACCAATAAAGGAACAGGTAATATGTAAAATAATATAAAATGGACTCCCTAAGGCACACTCTCATTCTTCATTCTGCTGCACTTTCACCTTTGAAGTTTTTCGGGGAGCAGCTTGAGGAGAAAGGGAAGAGGGATCACAGGGTGCGAAATCTACCTGGGTTAATCGAGGCATAATGGACACTCGACCCCAGGTCGACCACCCTCCCCAAGCAAGGGATGAAGGTTTGGGAGTGGGTAAAAGCCGCGGAAAGGAACCGGGGCTCTGGGAAGGGCGAATCTTCCACCTCCCCTCTCCAATTCAGCACTTTGGCCCATGTAGATTTTTCGTTGGTTAAATCTAGGAAAAGGTAGAAGCAAGGGCCCTACTTAGGAAAAGCCGGGTCCTAGCCTAGCGGTCCTTAGAATACCGAGGATCCTCTCCCTCCCGCCCGTCTCCCCTGCCCCCTACTCCCGGAAGAAACCTCCAGTAAAACCCGAAAGCGTTGCCTGTTTAAGTGTGGGTCGAGACTGCGAAGACGCGGCCCCGGACCTTCCCTACCCGCGAGCGTTCTGGGGATGCGGGCCTCCCCCGCGAAGATCAAGGGTTTCCCCAGTGTCCCTTGGGGCTCCCTTTGGGCCGGAGGGCGCCTAGTGGACACCTCCCACCCCTTCGACAAAGCCTGACGTTTTCCATTAGCGCTCCGGTCTTCCCCACCCGGCCTTCTCCCGGGTTGAGCTCGCACACTCGAAGCTGTTCCTCTGAGTAGACGTGGGTGATATCTTTATATTTATCTTTTTTAGCTTTCAAAGACCACTGAATAGGACTTGGGCCGTATTCAGCGTCCAGGCCTTGCAAGTCTCCTAGTTGACAAGTTGACAGGTCTCTTAGCAGTCCTTATTTTTCGTAGTAAACATCAGCTTAGGGGTGGGGTGCACCTTGAATCCGCCGCGCCAAGCCCGCCGCCTTGGCCGGGAGGCCTCTGGCGCGTTCCCATCGGCGCCCGGCCCGAGGGTCCGAACACGCAGGCTCCCTGCCCCAAGCCTAGTGGAGGCCCCCAGGCTAATTCGGACATTTCTACGGGCACCCCAACGGAGGTCGGAGGTCACGGGAGAACTTGGACCCTGGGGAGTTAGATATTCCGTCCTGGGTCCAGCCTGAGGCACGGTCGACGCGAAGCCCAGCCTGTCCTCGCAGCTTAGCTTGGGGGAAGCTTGAGGTCAAAGGAAGCAAGTACATCTGGGCCCTGGCAGGCGAGGCCCAGGGGACCAGGACGGGGGCGCGGCAGCACTGCCTAGGTCGTCCCGGGACTTTCCCGGCCGCAGGAGCGAGGTGGGCTGGGCGCGGCAACAGCGGGGGCCGGGGTGGGGGGAGCATTGGACGCCGGGGAGCCTGCGGAGGCGGCCAGGCCGGGCGAGAAAGGCCAAAGTTTTTTGGCCCGGACGGCGGTACTAGAGCTGGGCGCGGCCTGTGGGACCCACGCGTCGGGGGTGTCCGCTCTCCCGAGACTCAGCGAGGGCCGAGGCCCCCATTCCCGGCGGGTCGAGGCCGCGTCCCTCCGGCCCGGCCTCCCACTCACGCTCTCCCTGGGTTTTCCCCCAGCGCCGCCACCCAAACTCGCCCGCAGGCGCCTGGGTGTGTGTGGGGGACGTTCCAAACCCAGGGTTTCCAAAGCCACACTGAGAAAGGGTCCGAAGAAGTCTTCGCTTTAAATTCTAATAAGGGCCAACATGCACGTCGTTTTGGTAGGAACTCAATAATTGTAATAAATAATTAATAGAGATTTCGCCACTCCACCCCCCCCCCCACCCCCGACCCTTCAAGGTGTGCAAAACCTTCCTGAGCTACAAAATCCCTGATTTTTTTCCCTGGGGGGTAAACCGAGTTAAAAGAGATTATTCAAGACATCATCCTTAGTATTAAGGACCTTAAGATACTGGAAGGCCCGGTAGGATCGGAGGCCTTTGCTTGAATCTGAATTGATAAATATCTATTTTGAGTTTTTCCCTACACTGATAACTTTGTAGATCCTCAGATGGTAATACTTTAGTATAACCCAGTGCTCAAATTTCGGAACTATTTTGATTTCTGAAAAATGCCCTTTTGGCTTCAGTGACATGGATCCTGTTATTTTTTCACAAATCAGTTTACATCATAAATTGCAAACATTTGCAATAAGATCTCAAGATTGTTTATTCTGTGTAACCTCAAGCACTTGACTATGTTAAACACTAGTACAGAAACTCTGTGAAATCAGTTTAATGTGTGTGAGGGAATTAAAGGATCACTCCTTTTCGTCACATAAACAAAGCATTTAAGATTGTTTTCATTGTCAGTCTCCCAATTTTTAAACAGTCTTACAAGTGACTATTAATTTTAGAGTTGTTCTGTGTGAAAATAATTACTGAAGTTATATCCTGCTTTAATTAAATGTTTCTGGGCAGAAGAAAATGGTATTCCACATTGGGAAGTGAGTGATTGTTTTTAGTGTTACATTATTTTAAATTATTTTAGTTCAAATGTAAATAAAGTGTGCTAAATTTCAATGGGGAAAAAAGTCTGAAATGGTTTCTTAAAGTGCCATTAGAACAGTTAGTCAGAGTGCATTAAAGGAACATCGCAAACCCAGAAATAATAAATATGTCATTGTAATGAGAGTGTTAACTTATGGATAATTTATTCAAGGTAGTTTCTACATTTCAGATGGAATCTCTTATTATGACCTGCCTGAGTACTCTGATGCTTGTTCTTCAAAATCTAATTTATATAGGCTCAGAATATACATAATTCATAACTCCTGTTGATATATGTATACACACCCCGAATTTTAACCTTTACAATATGTTTGCATGTTTACTAGCATGTTTTCAAGCTGACTGAAATAAAAACATAAAAAGTGTTAAACATCATATTGAAAGCAAGTGCTTGTCCTATGTGTGGAGGAAAAAGTGGAGGAAAATTAAAAATTAAAAAGGATTAGATAATTCTCAAACTCAGATATAGAGTGAACACTGAAATATTTCAAACAGGGAACATTCTTATATAAGAAATAAGAAAATCTCCAAGAAAGACAGATGTGAGCTTATAACACTTCTGATGCTGAGGCACTCCTTTCATGTCTCTAATTCATAGAACAAAAAATCCTCAAGTCTTGGGGTATTTTGTTTTGGGTATTTTATGTGTCAGTCAAGGTAACCATTGCATATGCCTTCAGTACAGGAAAATTTAGTATAGTACTTACACGGAGTTCTATTGGCATGAAGAAAGCTTTTAGAATATAATCAAATAAATCACATAGGGAGGAGTAAACACACATTTCCCCCCTTGTTGAACAACCACTCACATGTCCTGAGCAGGGATCTTTGCAGATTCTTATTCAGGCAGAATAGTGTGGAATAAGTTAAAGGCACAGACTCTGGAGCCAGACTTTCTGGATTCAAACCTCAGAGCTGCCACTTAATAATTTTGTGAGTTTGAATGAATTATTCTCTCTGTGCCTCAGTTTCCTCATCTGTAAAATGGGGATAAAGCAGCATCTGTTTCATGGGATGGGTGTTAGGAGGATTAGATGAGTTAGTATATGGGAAGCCCTATGAACAGTGCCTTGTACACATATATTTAAGCAATATATGATATTTATCTTAATAAAAACATCAATAAGCCTTAATTATTGTAATAAAACCTTAGAGGAACAAAATAAAGAAGTGCAGTGCAAGGAACGACTACTTTTTTATTGTGGCCAGAGGAAAACATTATTAGTTTGTGATTCTAGCTAATTGCTTAACCTCTGCCAGCCTCATCTGGAAGCTGTGGCAAATGTCACGATGTAGTTAGGGGTCTTATCCATAAGAGCAATTATAGGTTGTGGGGTGCTATTTACATGACAGATAGCATTGTTACTCTGCCATGTACAGCTAATAAGGTGAACTATCAAGCATGACACTTGCCCTCAAGGGGCTTACCATCCAGGGGGAGACAGTTTATAGCTACATATGATGGTGCTAGGAAACATGTGCTAGGTGCTCTTCCTTAAAGGCATTCAGTCATATTATGTGCATCTGAACGGCCGTACGGCACATGTGGGGCCTGTTGTCCTGTTTTTGGAAATGGAATCTTTCTTGGAAATGAGTAGCCTTATAAAGGAATGATGGGGCGACACCCAGAGGTTAAAAAACACACTTTGTTAGAATTAAATGCATACCATATGTTGCCATGGTTTGTGTTCCGTAAGCCCATCTGTGTTTTCTTAGGCTGTCCGTGTTTGCAGAGCATTAGCAGCAAAATGCCAAAAGATGCAAAGGCAGCTTACCAACAAAAATGAGCAATTGAGTCCTAGTTACAGATTCAATGAAGAGGGACTTCTTCCTGAGACCTAAATTTAGATACATCATTTACACTTGCCTCATACATATTTTATATAATATCTTGTAGGAGCTCAGAGCACTTTTTTACACATCTTCATTTGGAAGTCAGTGTGATGTCATTGGTATATGACTAATCTTTAGAGGCAGAATTTCTTGAGTTCAACTCTCAACTTTATCACCAATTAATTAGATCTGAAGTTTCAGGTAATTTCTTAGCTCCCTAGAGCCTGTGCTCTCTTCATGTTCTGTACCATACATCTCGCAGGTTGTTGTAAGGATCAAATAAAATAAGATGGGTAAAGTGTCTGGCGTAGGTAGGTTTTCCACTAATGTATTTCTCTTCTATACTTCTAGTACTTTTCTTTCAAATTATTGTCACAGAGGATTTTGAACTCACCTGTCTGTGCTTAGAAACAGTTTTGGAAACTATTGGAGGCGGTATGCATATTTATTTCAGTTCCTTGTTATGGATGAATATTGAGCATCTGAGTATATGTTGTGTGGCCTGAAGTTTGGGATAAAACTTTCTTAAAATCTTGCAGAACTCTTTTCAGATAGATTTTTTGAAGGACTATAACTTTAGATCTACCCCTTTGTATAATAGAGAAGGTTCTTCTTCCCTGTTAACTCAAGGGCATTCCTAATACAAAGATTACACAGATTCTCTGACTTTCAGTCCTCTATATTCTGGAATGTCAGCATACAAATTGAGACCTGGCATTAACTCTCTAGTCACTTTGATATTAGATTGATTGTCTTTCTGTTTGCTTATTTATTGAGTACATTTTTTATGCTTCCGTGCTAAGGAAGAAGAAAATAAACTACCTTTAAAAATGATTTCAAAATCTATCAAGCTATCCAAATTTTCAATACTCATCTTACATTGTGTTTTGTATTACATTTAATGGCATTAGTGGTTTAAAATGTAATTACTTGTGGGCAATATATTTATTTATTGAAATTCTCGCTTGTCAGCAGTTGTATTTCTTTTGAGGCTTACATAGTTCTCTTAAAACTTGGTCTTGCCCAATGTTCATTTAAAAGGGTTCAGGAGGGGCGCCTAGGTGGCTCAGTGGGCTAAAGCTTCTGCCTTCGGCTCAGGTCATAATCTCAGGCTCCTAAGGTCAAGCCCTGCATCAGGCTCTCTGCTCAGCAGGGAGCCTGCTCCCCCACCCTCTCTCTGCCTCACTCTCTGCCTACTTATGATCTCTCTCTGTCAAATAAATAAATAAATAAAATCTTAACAAAATAAAGATAAAAGGGTTCAGGACCCTCTCTGAGGGAGTTTTAGGTCTAGACCTCCTTCCAAAACTTTTTAGATAGGTGGAACTAGCCATCAAAGGAAGGCTTGGAAAGAGAGTCAGGTCCTGTCCTCCAATTGTTGTGGGAGTAGATAGATTTGGAAGTGTGATAGACAGAATAAAGCCCCCCCCCCAAAAAAATCTGCATCCTAATCCCTATTACACACACACTGTTACACACAGTTACACACACTGTTACACACACACACACGTGTGTGTGTATATATATATGTGTGTGTGTATGTGTGTGTTGAATATATATATATATATATATATATATATATAATATGGCAAAGGGAAATTAACGTTACAGTGGAATTAAGGTTGCTAATCAGCTGACTTTAGAATAGGGAGATTATCCTGGACTATTCAAGTGGGCCCATTATGCTTAAAAAAGTTTTTGGAAGTGGAAGTGAGAGGCTAAAACAGAGACTCAGAGAGAGCTAGGAGCTATTTGTATGTATAAAAGCCTCTGGTCAATTTTTAATGCCAGGGGGTCTTCTGAGCCTGTTCAGTAGCAAGAGTCCTGCAAAACTCAAGGCTGGGATGCTTTGCCAAACCCTAAAATATGCTCTCACTCAGGCACACAGATCTTCATATGCCTTTCAGCAGAGTCCCCCATATATCTCTCTTATTATTATAAAATGGAGCCTATAGAGGCAATCTGCAAAATTATGTATATTCCTCTATGGAAAGTTAGTCAGCAGTGAAAATCTCTGTCTTGCTTCATTCTCCTTTGTCATCTGCTTGCTATTATTTACTTTCTTTCTTTTTTTCTTTTTTTTTTTTTTAGTATCCAATGTAGAGAAAAGGACTATTAGTTTCAAGCTCTGAAGCTTGCTGAAGTTTGCTAATGCACTGAAAGGGAACAGCCTGAGCAATTTGAGCTTGTCTGTCAAGTTGGTCAAGGTGGAGAGTAATGTGGTCTGGGGTTCCCAGAGCCCATTGGACCTTTGACCTTTTCTGTTGAGACTATTGATCTAGGTTAATAGTCAGTACCCGTTGTGCTGTTGGAGGAGTTGTGTGCCTGTGTGGGTGATTTCTCATTGAGTACAAATGAGGCTCTGACTAACTCAGAGGGTAATTGGTCCTTTTTGTAGTTTTCCAAGATCAGGGTGGAGAATTAGAATAGATGGGTCCTGACAGGCAGGGGAAGATTCATTTGCGGGATGTTTGCAGTTGTATCAGTGACAAAGCAGTGGATCTGGGCATAGAGCTGATTCTGCCTTTCATGCCATGAACAAACCTCACCAGAGAGCAGTCCATGGAATCAAGTGGGGTTAGAAATTGCTGGATAACGTGATAACTTCTGAGGTTAGTGAAGCAATGAGGTGGGTTTAGCTTGGTTTCACTTACTCTACCCCCTGTTCTCCCCACCACCCTCATATTTTTCATCCCGTCTAATTGGGATGTGTAGCAGGTCAGTGGGCTGAATAAATAAAGAAGCTTGGTTATACTTTTTGACTGAAATATAGGTTATAGAACAGGAAGAAAATTCTTCTAAATAGTGTCAATTCCCATGACTGTCTCCTTACTAGCTCTTCGCTACTTGGAGGAGAAATTTTTCTTTTTCCACTCACTCTGGGAAAAACATTCATGTCTTTGTCTTGAGCAGCTTCCCACCTCTTCCAGCTCATCCTTCAAGGATCTTCCACTCTTTCAAGTTACTCATTCTAGAATTCTAGCTGCACACAACTCATTGATTCATTCACTCATCAGATACTTATTAACAGCCTACTGTATGCCTTGAACTCTTTCCCCCCTTTCTACTTTAACTTGTCAGACTATTCTTTTCTGATTTCCCCTTGGAGTCTAACATCGTTGAAGGCAGTAGCAGTTGAAAGGGAGGGAAGGGTGTGCTTGGCACAGGATGGGGATGGGATGTGGGACAAGTGATAAGTGCTAGAAAGACTAAAGAAAAAGAGGTGAGTAGTTTGGCTAAATTTAGGAGACCTTTACTCCACCAAACCCTCCATATACCATATGCTTCAACACCTGCTTTAGTGAAGAATAATCTTGGAGTGATTTGGGATGCTATATACATATAATTCCTAAACATTCTTTTAAATCTTAAGGAGAAGTCCAGGTACAGTTAAAGTTCAAAGTATTCAATAAACATTTAAGCACTGAATGTAGGCTTGTCACTGATAGTTCATGAGAGATAGGAAGATACAAATGGTCAGGGGAGGTAGGGCATCTTGGTAGTATCTGTAAAGTGGGGAGGACAGGTATGCTTTGCATGGGGCAGTGGGCAGCATCCAGTATGGAGACACATACTCCTGGGGTGTGCATTCAGGAAAGCCATAGACTGAGACTTAAATTTTCTTCTTAAAAAAGACAAATAAGGGGCGCCTGGGTGGCTCAGTGGGTTAAGCCGCTGCCTTCGGCTCAGGTCATGATCTCAGGGTCCTGGGATCGAGTCCCGCATCGGGCTCTCTGCTCAGCAGGGAGCCTGCTTCCCTCTCTCTCTCTCTGCCTGCCTCTCCGACTACTTGTGATTTCTCTCTGTCAAATAAATAAATAAAATCTTTAAAAAAAAAGAGAGAGAAATAATATCTGGCAGAACTCTAATTTTCTTTCCTATATTAGGTCTTTGTACTAACATCATATAATACATAATTAGAACAAATGCTTACCTTCTTGAATATATTCACTACTTCCCCCCTCTTTTTCCTCTTTTCTTCCTTCTGATTTTGTTTCCTTTTGTGGTTTATGTAAGTCATTTCCTGATGCCCTTCTAATATATCCAAATCTAAATATTTTGTTTCTATTTATCTCTTCTGAGTTGTCACATCTGGATATGTGTGGCTACAAATTGCATGCCTTTACCTTCCAAATTTTCTTTTTATTCTTATCTGTTAGGATTCGCTCATATTGCTGTACGTTGCTATAATTCATTTGACTGCTGTGTAATATTCCACTGAGTTCATATACCAGTGTCTGCATTTGCTCTAACAATGATGGACATTTGGGTTATTTCTAGGTTTATATAGAATGTACTTAAAGTCATGGGCCTGGATGTAATCACCAAAAAAACTGAGTAAAGGGAAGATAATCAGAAATTGAGCCCTGAAGTACTCCACTATGAAGAGGCTGGGGAGAAGAGTAGAAACCAGCAAATGGAGACTGAGCATGAACGCCCAACAAGGTAAGAAGAAGAGAGTCCAGGGTCTTGGGAGCCCAGTGCAAAAAGGGCATTGAGGGAGAGGAAGTGAAGGCTGAGCACTGGCCATTGTACAGGTCATTGGTGACCTTGATAGGGAAGATTGGGTGAGGAAGTCAATGCCCTTAGAGAAGAATGCAAAAAACCTCTAATTCTTCTGAGATTCTAGTTTCTCCTTCCTCAAGTCCATTAATTATTTTCCTAAAATGAAGATCAGATCATGTCACTCCCTGACTTATTTGGGGGAGCTCCACACTGCCTAGAGAATGAAGTTCAGACTCTTCAGTATGACATTTAGTCTGACCTTCTACTATTTTTTTCAGTCTCTTCTTCTGAAGCTACTCCACCACTTACTCTCTGTTCTCATTGGAGCTTCCATTGGTTCCTGAATATTATACTGGTGTCAGAATTAGGCTTCTGCCAGAATGCCCCTCTCCAGATCCCCTTTGCACTATCATAGAATTTTGAGCATATAGCTACCAGAGCTTTGTTACACTGCAGTGTAATTTCTGTGATTGCCTCCTCCAATCAGAATGTGAGAATCTTAGTTCTCTGAGGGTGGTTTTAATTTTTACAACAAGCCAAAGGCTGTTTGGCATTAAGTCTGATGAAGAAGCTGGGGAATATAAATTTTTATTACAAATGAAGTGTAGGAAAAAATTAAGCATGGCTGTTTTGTGATGACACGTTTTCTTATATGGCTCACAAAGGGCACTAAAGTTTACTGGCACTGATTTACTTACGGCAGTTTCCAAAGATGAATTCCCAAAAACATTTACAAGAGTGACAGTATTGCCGGACTAAGCATTTGGTTTCTCAGAGTGATGATTTTGAAGGACAAGACTTACTTGGATCCGTAAGATCTGGTATCTATGTTTTACAAAAATCAGTATCATTTTCTTGTCACATCTTTATTTTCTGCAGTGAATTTTTACCTGCTAAAGTTCACATTATCTCCTGTGTATTTAAATATTTTCTTTGTAACTTTATTATTTTCAGTTCTTTCTTTAGTAAGCATTGTATTTCAATGCAGCAGCATTTGAAAACTCTAATAAAACTGTTTATTTAAAAAAAAAACTATTCATAAAAGCATTAACTAAGACCAGATTTAACACCAATTCCAGTGGCTGATCCCTACTCCAAATGGATATATGGCCATTTGTTACGATCTTTTGTTTACTGATTTTCAAGCAGTTTTCAATCTGTGTGACACTGATCAGATCCAAGCCAATATAGACTAATTTTTCAAGTCGCTTTTTATGAAGCAGTGCATCAAATGCTTTACAAAGTCCAAATGTGTAACATCTGCTCTCCTTTTCCTGATAATTTTACAGTTCTCTCATAGAAGTCAACTGCTTTATCAAGCACGGAATGTGTTTTAGAAGTCTCCATTATTATCGTTCATGATTCTGTCACCTTTTAGAATTTCCTTTCTCAACTTCATTTGCCAAGTCTTGATAAAATACTTATTAGTTAGCCATCTGATACAATTATTCTTCCAGTAGTAACACGTTGCGACTCTAGGTTCACTTGGATTAGATCTATATATAATCTTTTCAGTTGTTATGATTTAAAAGATGCAAGCAATAAAATCTGTGTTAGTCATTTTTGTTCATATCCTGGGAGAGATGTTATTCAGACTTGATGATTGGTATATGTTTTGAGGTTTGAAGTATTCACTTACCTGCTCTTTGTCATTAGCTGTTTTTTTTTTTTCCCCTAGGTGCATTTTATAGTTCCCCATCTTTACCATATGTTAAATGGATATTATGCTTGCAACAGCATGCCTTACAGAACAGGAAAATGTCTGTGTATGTACAGTAAGTCAACTCATGCAGACTTTGGATACAGACTGAAGTTTTTGATGCTTCCATCATCTCATTGATGTAGGTGAGCAGAGTTTAATAACATTTGCTTTCAAGGGTTTGGGGGTAATTGCTATGTACATAAACTGAGAAAAGTTTGCTTTATAATTAGTTTTTGAATCAAATTCAAGAAGATTCCATGTAAATAATGCATTTTTTATGAGTTAGGCCCTGAGGTCATTTTGTTTACTGATAGAGTTCAGTTAATTGAATAAATATGAAGATCTTGTATTGAGTACCCCTGTGTTGGTTAAAATGAATGCTACAGATATCTTATTAACTTTTATACATAAGTTACTGAATTAATAAACTGTATGAGAATATAGTGAACATATTTGATAGATATAAATGAAAACATTGGTTATGATTTATCAAGGATTACTTGAGTATTAATTAACTGACAGCTAGAACACTGCTTTTGACATTCTCAAATTTCCTTTGGTTAATCTTATATGCATTATAGATTAGTCAGTTTCTCCCTCTTTATATAAAATATTTAGCTTTTGAAGTGTTTTGACATATGGTAAACTTCAATAAGAAGGCAGACTTTTTCAGTTTTGAGAAATGTAAATATATCATTCTGTAAGAAATTCCAAAATGTTGGCTATGGGACAATGGAAACCACATGTAGTTTTCTCCAAATCTCAATATACAAGTAACTGCTTTCAACACATCTTTTCTGTCTCCAGTTTTAATATTAACTACTTGATTAAATGTTAAACAGAGCAAAGGCCAGTCTTGTCAGGCGTCACTAATATTCATATTTTTTCCAGAGGATGGAAAACATTTATTTTTGAATATTTAGCACTCTTCTGTTGCTCAGTGAAGACTGGTAGTGGGAATAATGCTTCTTTATAATTTGAAATTCTGGAGTGGGGGATTCATTGGCTGAATTAAAGCTATAATGTCTTGTTTTGTTTTTAATGACTAAATAGCAATTTTACATTTCAGCTGTTACACCCACAATTTAGAATATCAGTTTTGGAAATAGGTTCAAAACTACGTTTTCTTAAATCAAGGTTAGAATTTTTCTGTTTTCAATGTTATAGTTATAGGTATTATAAATGTTCTGTTCATAAAATTATAACAATACGCTACTGGCCATTGTCTTTTATGTCTATAAATAAAAGAAATTATCAACATTTAAAATGGAGTGGAAGGAATTCATATTTGTACAGCTCATGCTTTTCTAAATTTAAATTCAAATTTCACCTAAAAGGTAAATCTGAATTTAGAAAGATTTTTCCAAGGGTAAATGATTTAAAGTTTGTAGGACATAGTTTATAAATGAATGTATATGCCTTTGGTGTCAAGGATTCCAAGTCAAGAAATGGTATTATGTCAGATGTCGAGCAGAGAGACTCAAAGAGTAAATATGTTTATGATTTGCTTCCTTTGTATAAATTTTTTTAAGTATTTTATTTATTTATTTGACAGACAGAGATCACAAGCAGGCAGAGAGGCAGGCAGAGAGAGAGGGGAAACAGGCTCCCAACTGAGCAGAGAGCCCGATGTGGGGCTTGATCCCAGGACCCAGGGATCATGATCTGAGCCAAAGGCAGAGGCTTTAACCCACTGAGCCACCTAGGTGCCCCTGCATAAATGTTTAAAGTGATACATCGATATATATCAAACAAAGAAGAGTGCATTATTCTTTGTGTATAAATAAAATCAAAAGTTTGTATTTTGCTTTTTATAAAAATACGGTGACTCTGTTACTGAAGATGCCAATCATGTACATGGAAGTTTTTTTTAAAAAGTCAATTTTCTGTGTAGTTCCCAGTTTCTTGATTTATATCAATACATTTCTGTTGTTCTGTTCTGATTTAGATATATATGTGCTGTTTAAAATTTTTCTGTTTCTATTAAATGTATGACTCATTGATAAAGACATGGAAATACTATCAAATCAATCCATTCCCTTGTAACATATGACTTGTGTTTCTGAAATTTTAGAATTGCTTCTTTATTAATTATGAGCTAATGCACTTTATCTTTTTATTTTTTATTTTTTATATTTTTGTGGCTTAGGCCTGGCTGGGAGAACACAAGATCACCACATCGATTGAGCTAAAGCACTTTAGAAGACAGATTATACAAACATTGTGAATAGATGTGGTCAAACGAGAGCATTGAATATGGAATAAGAGCTTTCTGATTTTTAAGTAGAAAATAAGTTCAAATTTGTTTCAGAAAAATGGTTGTGTCTTTATAATATAAAACATGGGCAATCTTAAGATAAAATAGTATTTAAGCTTATGCATTTTTTAAACACCAGAGGATTCTTTATAGACACTAAAGTGGATGAGCAATGACTCCGTTCTAATTACTTTGCCAGGCAAATTGATTCATTCTGGATTATTCTCAATCAAAGTGTTTTTCTAGGATTCAGACTAAATGTATCCTCTTTTTGACATTAGTCTATTACTATTTATATCAATACTCTCATACATCGTGAGTAATTTGTTTCCCTCTTCTGTTCTTGCTGTTTTCAGCAATTTATCCATGCTGGGGAGGGAGGGTAGGATTGTGGTGTGAAATGAAGATGGCATTTTTGTGTTTTGACCAGAATAAATTAGAACTTTTTGCCTTCATGCTTCAAAGTGTAGGGTTTGTCAAGACGTGAGGTCCAATCACATCAACGAAGAATGCAACTTGTAAGTGAAGAATGCAGCTTGTACAAGCTTCCTTGTACCTTTCAAAAAATAGACTCGCATAGGTTATTGCCATACTGATCTTAGTATCATTAATTTGTTTTATATATATAAATATAAATACATATATAGTTAAAGATTTTATTTATTTATTTGTCAGAAATAGAGAGTGAGTGAGCACAAACAGGGGGAGAGGCAGGCAGAGGCAGAAGCAGGCTCCCTGCTGAACAAGGAGCTTGATGTGGGGCTCCATCCCTGGATGCCAGGATCATGACCTGAGCCAAAGGCAGTTGCTTAACCAGCTGAGCCACCCAGCCCAGGCATGTCTCTCTCTCCCTCTCTCTGTCTCTCTCCATAAAAACACACGCACACACACACACACACACACACACACAGATAGGGTTTTTTTTTTTTTTTAAATATTTTTTATTCATCCATTTGACAGAGAGAGATCACAAGTAGGCAGAGAGGCAGGCAGAGAGAGAGAGAGGAGAGAGCAGGCTCCCTGCTGAGCAGAGAGCCCGATGAGGGACTCTATCCCAGGACCCTGAGATCATGACCTGAGCCGAAGGCAGCGGCTTAACCCACTGAGCCACCCAGGCGCCCTGTTTTTTTATTTTTTGAGAGAGAGAGAAAGAGAGAGAGAGAGAGCATGAATGTGAGCCAGGGTAGGGGAGTCTGGGTAGGAAGGGGTAGAGAGAGAATCTCAAGCAGGCTTCATGCACTGCACAGAGGCAGACACCGGCTGACATCATGACCTAAGCTGAAATCAAGAGTCAGGTGCTTAACAGGCTGAACAACCCAGGTGCCCTTAATTCGTTTTTGAAGTGAAAAACTCCTAGTCATTTGGTTTTAAACTAGTAACTTTGAAAATAATTATTCTTTCTGTCCTAGGTAAGATATGTATTTGAATTGAACTGGATGAAATAAAAAGAAACAAAAATTTCTCTTTTTTTCTCTGCAGAGTTTTAATTTCTTTTATTATGTCTAGTGGTTGTTGCAAATACAAACTCTCAATTTTCTTTAGTACCATCAAAAGGGAGAAACAGAAAAAATGAAGTCCCTTCTTAGGTCCTCTCCGCCCGTATAAGGATAGAAGAGGCAGATGGGTAGACAGCAATATACAAAAAAGATAACTCCACAATTATGTTTGGAAAATGATGGGAACATTTGTAAATGAATCTGCAGTTATCCTGTTTATAAAGGATGGAGTGTGGTACCATGCACT
This sequence comes from Mustela putorius furo, assembly GCF_011764305.1. Lineage (NCBI taxonomy): Eukaryota > Metazoa > Chordata > Mammalia > Carnivora > Mustelidae > Mustela > Mustela putorius. The sequence goes on along the minus strand of NW_025421987.1, from coordinate 61,708,865 downwards.
TTTATAGATTCAGGAAATAGTGTTTTACTTTTGCATGTTGACTTCAAGATTTTCTCTGTGATATGCAGTACTAGAGTAGAGTAAATGTATAAATTCAAAGTATTTTATTTCCATTTTAATCAAGTCTCTTGAGTTCAAGTGTGTAAATTACTACCCAATTAGCTGTTTTGTATGCCTGTGGTATTTCCATGTTCTACTAATACGGTAATGAATCAGAATATTGATTAGTTTGTTTTAAATTTCTGAAAGAATTGAATGCCGTTCTCATAGGCTTAAATTGTAAAGAAAATTTAACAACAGAGTGGGTACAAGAACTGATTTCTTTCTTATAATAATAGTAAGAAACTTTTTTAATATTACACAGTGCATGTTCACAGTAGAAATCCTCACAACCTATTAACTAGAGAAACCACAGTTTAAATAGATATACTTATTGTCTCTTTTTTCTGTATCTGTATCCATACATTTTTATCGTATTGAGACCATGTAGTTCATCAGGTAGTGTGTACAATAAAGATAGCTTTAATAGTTTTCTAAAAATGAAACAAGAGCATTATAAAAAATTCTCAAGTACAGAAGAGTAAAAAGAAGAAAGTAAAAAAAAAAAATCACTTGAAACCTCTCCTTCTAGAGATAATCACTGGTTTAAATGTAAGGCATTTATGAGATATGCCAAAAGATGAGTAGTTATTAATATTAATAACATTTTCCCAGATACTTATCAATGTATAGATATTCATAAGATAGTATGTATGTATTGATGTTTGAAAGTATACTTTTTTACTTTTTTTGATATTTTTTATATCATGTGGACATGATTCTATGTCAAACATAGGTCTACACCATAAAGTTTTGCTAACTCATCATATTCTATTACATATTATTTAAAAATTTTATTGTTATTTATTACCATTTTTCTATTATCATAAGTACTGTAATAAATTTTCTTATTACTAAATATTTGTGTACATCTTTGATTAATTTCTAATGCCATATCCTAGAACTAGCGCTGTTGGATCAAAGGTTGTACTTGGTTATACTCCTACCAGCTATGTATAAGGGAACGTATTCCCCATAAATCTTACCAACATTGAATATTATAATTCAGTAAATGTATTTACTTGAAAAGACATCTTATTTCTGTTTTATTTTATATATCTTTGTCTTCTAATGAGAAAAACATTTCCAGGGCTTTTATTGGCTATTTATTATTCTTCTGTTGTGAACTGCGTATTTGTATCATTTGCTAGTCTTTAAATTCAGATATTCATCATTATGTATTAAATATGTTACTCTTTTTTGTCATATATTTGACATTTTTCTTTAGTAATTTTCATTATACCTTTCAATTTTGTGCACATTCTTTTTCTGTGTATATAAAAGTGATAAAACTTTAGATGGTTATTTATATGAATATTTTACTTTATGACTTTTGATGTTCTTAAAATCATGCTTAGAGAATCTTTTCCTACCCAAAGATTATGCAACTATGTGTTAATATTTTATTTTAATATTTTTTCATTTATTTAATACATGACATGATTAATATATTTGGAGCTCATTTTCATGCAAAATGTGAGATAAATCCAACTTAATTTTTTTCTGACTTCACTTACTGTATTGATTTTGTCATACGCTAATTTATTTTATTTTTGCTTTTGTATAGTTAAATTTAGCATTCTTTTTCTTTATGACTTTCATTGTTAGTGCAATAATTAATAAAAGCTTCCTACCTCAAGAGTATATGTATGTGTGTATGCACATATAGGTATATGTCTAGCTTTCTAATTCATTTATGGTTCCATTTCTAACATTGAAGTCATTAGTTTATCTGAAATTTATTTTGATGTACTGTGTGAAATAGTTAACTCACACAGTGGTTGGTCAGTTAAATAAATATAATTACCAGAGAACTCATATATTGACATTGATTTTAAATCTTGTCTTTGTCACATAACACATTCTTACAACTATTTGGGCATATTTCTGGATTTTTCTATTCTATTCCATTTATCTTTGTTTATTCTTATACTAGCTCTATGCTTTAAAAATTATAACAGCTTTATAATATGCTTAAAAAGCTTATATCTTTAACAAAAACTTAAAAAAATCTTATAACTTTCCTTAAAATTTTCAGTTTTGGGGGGAGCCTACATGGTTCAGTTGGTTAAGTTTCTGATATGAGCTCAGGTTATGATCTCAGGGTTGTGAGACGGAGCCCTGCATCAGGCTCTGTGCTGAGCTTGGAGTCTGCTTGAGACTTTCTTTCTCCCTCTGCCTCTGCCCCCAGCCCCTCACTCTTGCTCTCTCTCTCAATAAATACATAAAATCTTTAAAACAGGTTTTTTGGGGGATACCTGGTTGGCTCAGTTGGTTAAGCATCTGCCTTCAGCTCAGGTCATGATTCCAGGATCCTGGGATTGAGTCCCACATCAGGCTACCTGTTCAGTGGGGATCCTGCTTCTCCCTCTGCCTCTGTTGCTGCCCCTGCTTGTACTCTCTCTTTCTCTGATGAAGAAATACATAAAATATTAATTGTTTTTTCAGTTTAGGACATAGATTAGTATTGCATTGCCTTTTTTAAAAAAAAAGTTTTTATTTAAGTTGCTGTTAACGTAGAGTGTAATATTAATTTCAGGTGTATAATTTAGTGATTCAGTAGGTCCGTACAACACCCAGTACTCATCACAAATGCTCTCTTTAATCCCAACACCTATTTCACCCATCCCCAACCCACCTATCAGTTTGTTCTCTATAGTTAAGAATCCATTTTCTGGTTTGCCTTTCTCTCTTTTCCTCCCACATACTCATTTATTTTCTTGCTCCCTCCCTTCCTCCCGCTCTCTTTCCTTCCTTCCTTCCTTCCTTCCTTCCTTCCTTCCTTCTTCCTTTCTGATTTATTTATTCAGAGAGGGGAGGGGCAGAAGGACAGGGAGAAAGAGTCTCAATCAGACTCCATACTGAGTTCAGGGCCCCATGCTGGGCTCAATCTCATGACCCTGAGATCATGACCTGACCGGAAATCAAGAGTCCGACACCTAACTGACTGTGCTACCCAGGGGTTCCATCTTTTGTTTTGTTTCTTTAATTCCATACATGAGTGAAATAATGATATTTGTCTATCTCTAACTGATACACTTCTCTTAGTATAATACTCTCTAGCTCTATACAAGTCTTTACAAAAGGCAAGATTTCATTCTTTTTTATGGCTGGGGTAATATTCTACTGCATCTATATACCATATCTTCTGTATCTTCATCAATTTTAGTTGGGCTATTTCCATAGTTTAGCTATTATGGATAATGCTGCTAAAAACATTGCGGTGCATGTATCAGTTTAAATTAGTGTTTTTGTATAGTATGTCCTTTAATTCACATTTCTAGTGATTCTAGTAGTGATTCAGAGCATTTTTTAAAAGTAGGCTCCATGCCCAGTATGTAGCCCAATGCAGGGCTTGAACTCATAACCCTGGGCTCAAGACCTGAGCTGAGATCAAGATTTGGACACTTAAAAAAAAAAAAAAGAGTTGAACACTTAACTGATGGAGCCACCCAGGTGCCCCTGGAGCCTTTTTTCATGCTTGCTGACCATTTGGATTTGTTCAATATGAATTTTTTACGTTTTTCTTTTTAAATCCATTTTTCTCTTCAGTTGTGTCTTCTTCCATAATCTATAAATATCAACCATTTCTCTCTTGTCTGTATTGTAAATAGCTTTGTAACTCTACTATCTATTGTTTATAGTATCTTTTACTATGTATGTCTGCAATTTTTAAAAATATACTTATAAGTCTATGTTTTATTTTATAGCTTCTAAGTTTCCTGTCTTAGTTAGAAAGGTTTCCTAGTACTGGCTATACCTACAGTCTCCTACATGTTCTCACATGGTATGTATTATTTAAAATTTTAAGCTTAAGACTTTAACTCATCTGAATTAATTTTTGTATTGGTATAAAATAAAAGCCCAATTTTATTTCTTCAGATGGTTGGCCCATATGCCAACACTATAATCATGAATAGAAATATCACTTTTATTATACTTAAAATTTTACATATACTGAAATTAAATTCTGGAGTCTCTATTCTGTCCGTATTGTATACCGTATGTCGATACAATACTATGCTACCAGCATATACAATACATATTTGGACAAATATACTGCATACAGTATAATATACATACATAAATACAATATTTAGACAAATATTATTTGATTGGTTATACTAGTGAATGGTATTCCCACATATGCAAGCATATCAGTAAATACAGTACCTTTGAATTCTTGGAAAAAAATTTAAGAATAAAATTCAGGCAACAATGAGATGAATAAAGAAATAAATTAGCAAATGGGAAGTCAGGTTGTAAAAGAGTTCATGGGGAAGATTTAGTTCATTAGCATAAAAAACTACAATTACACAACTGTGAAAAATATGTTGCAAAACAATGTGTATATAAATGTGATTAATATCGACGATGTAAAAGGAACAAAAATAAAATCAGTTGATGGCTGTTTGGTGATCTGACAATAAGTATAACCATAACTGACTCAGCAATTCTACTCAACCATATACATGGAACAAGTAATTATAAGTTCAATCAGTGTACAGAATTGTAGTTTCTGTGGGAATACAGTAATTATATAAAAGGTAGATTTAACCAGGTTTAGGAAGCTAGAAAAGGGTTTTTGGAGAAAGTGACATTGTAATTGAAACATAAAAGATATTCAGGAGTGAGGATGGGATTGAGATAGTGGGTGGGGGGAAAATTCCAGGTAGACAAATTATAAATATGATGGCCCCTGTGGGAGTGAAGAGGTGGGAAAGGCATTGCAAATTCCAGAAAGAGGGGCAGAACGTCTGGAGCCTTGAGAGCTGAGGCGAGGCAGGGTGTGATCAAGAGCACAGATGAGGCAGAACAGAAGGCAGGATCAGTCAGATCATGAGGCCATGATCAAGAGTTGGGTCATTATCCAGAGGACAGTGGAAAGTCTCTGAAGATACTCTGTTGGGGTAGGGAAGTGTGGGGAAACATACTTAGATATGTTTTGAAAAATCACTCCAACTACTGTGTGTTGAATAGACAGGAGCAGAACACGAACAGATGAACAGCTACTGCAGCGGTCCAGGTGAGAGAGGAAGTGTTGACAGTGGAGAGGGAGAGGATGAATGGATTCTAGAGATGTTTAGGCATCAGTATAGATAAGATTTACTAATAGATTGAGTGTAGGCGTGAGGAAGATGGAAAAGTCAAGGAAGACTCCTGATAGGGAACTTGAAAAGCTGTTTGGATAGTGCTGCTGCTTGCTAAGATAAGGAATACATCATGAGAAGATAAGCAGGGAGATGTTCATGCAGTTTTGGACCTGTCGAGATCAAAATAGTAGGTGGCAGATATGACAGTAAGCACATAAGTTTAAGGGTCTGTGTGGAGCTCAGAAGAGAAGTCTGGGCTTGAGATAGAGTTTGAGGGTTGGTGAAGTACAGATGTAGCTGAAGGTCATGGAGTGCTTGAAATTGCCTCTAAATCGTAATCTAAAAAACACAACAAACAAACAAAGCAGAAACAGACCCATAAATACAGAGAACAAACTGATGGTTGCTAGAGCATAGGGTAGGTTGATAGAGATAGGGCATGGGGAAAGGGCAAAGTGGGTAAAGGGGGATTGGGAGTACAGGCTTGCAGTTACAGAATGAATAAATCATGGGGATGAAAGGTACAGCAGAGGGAATACAGTTAGTGGTATCGTAATTGTGTTGTGTGGTGGCAGATGGAAGTTACCCTTATGGTGAACACAACATAACGTACAGACTTATAGAATTACTGTGCTGTACCCCTTAAACTAACATAACGTTTTGTGTCAACTGTACTTTAATAAAAAAAGGATACATGGTGCCGAGAGAAGGGAGTCTGGGGCAGGGCTGAGGAACACTCACATTTCATAGTGGAGTAGGGCAGGAGGATCCCTGAAAGTAAAACTGAAAGGGGAGGCCAAAATTGTGGAAGGAAACTCAGTGGTTTCTTGGGAGGTAAGGAAGAGTTTATCTTAAGGAGACAGTAGTGACCTGCGTCATGATGCTAAAAGGCCAAGTTCAGACACATGTCTGTTGGATTTGGTTACAAGAAGGCCTTGTATAAAATGTGGAAGGGCCACCCCGGGGAGATGTGGGGACAAAACTCCAGCTAGGAGTGGTGTGAAGGGCCATGAGAGGTGAGGATATAAAGTCGAGTTTAATTCATTTAAGGAGTTTGGCGGTGAAGGAAAGAGAGCAAAAACTTGACAGTAAATGGGCTTTTAAGTTTAATTTTAGAAGGTTTTAAATTTCAACTTAAAAAAAATACTGATAGGAAGGCGCCAGAAAAGAGAGGTTAGAGATACAGGAGAGGGGATTCACTGTTTGCCATTTTTATTAAGACTCCTGGGGTGGCTGGGGAGGGCAAGGGTGAGTCCTAGAGAATAGGGAGTGCGATGCGTGCTCAACATTAAGAGGTCAGAAGGAGGAGAAGTATGAGTGCACAAATAAGTAGGGTTGTAGATGGGATGGCAGGCTGTTCAGGTAACTTTTACCTGAGAGGAGTGAGAGTTAAGGAGCTGCTGTGAGAGAAGATGTGATGGGCCCTGGGTAAGCAACTTGAAAAGCAGAAGGCTTGCATAGCTCTGAAGCACAAACTAGCTGACCAGCAACAGCGCCGAGACAGACTCACACTTTTTCATGTTATCAGGCAAACTCCTGAGCGTTGGGTCTTCCTGTAATTTGACTTACTTTAGGTAAAATCCAGCTGGGGGATATTTATAAACACTTGGTTTACAGACTGTCACATAAAAAACAAAACAAAACTGTGAAGAGTAAACTCATTCTACTCTTCCTTGATGTAAATTCAATGTCATGTCCCCTAAGAATCTGGAAAATATAGGTCTATCCATATATTCCTTAACTAAATGACATATACAAAATTCAGTTATGCAAATGGAATATATGAGAGTTTTTCCCCCAACCTTAGAGCATTACCAAGGACTCTGTTTTGCAAAGGGAAAAGAATATGGAGTTTGGAGCCAGATAGATTTGGTTTATTTTTTCTTAAAGATTTTATTCATTTATTTGACACAAAGAGAGAGATAGTGAGAGAGAGAACATAAGCAGGGGGAGTGGCAGGCAGAGAGTGAGGGAGAAGCAGGCTCCTGCTGAGCAGGGAGCTTAATGCAGGGCTTGATCCCTGGGATCATGAACTGAGCCAAAGCCAGATACCTAACCGACTGAGCCACCCACGCCCCAGATTTGTTTTAAATCTAAGTTTTGTTAAGGACTAAAATGACCACAGGTGAGTCACTACCCCTGGGCTCAGTTTTCTCATCTTTTAAATAGTAAGATCTACCTGAATTGGGTTGTTGGAGGATTGAGCGAAGTGATATAAGGAAAATATCCAGGACAATGCATGGCACAACGTGCTCAGAGAGGAGTCTTTTTATTTATTCTTGGTTTATAGGATTTATAAGAATAACTTGCAGGGTTACTATGAACAATCTCTCGTTGCCTGTTCAGTCAACCTATTAACATTTATGGAACACCTGCTAGATATCATGTGCCTGGTCCTTTGTTAGTGACAATGGAAACAAAGAAGGTTGAACCGTAGTTGTCGCCCTAGAGCTCCTCATGCTGCACTTAAAAAATGGTTTCATGCAACAGTTTTGTAAACATGCACTTCTAGAGTCTGTTAGTTGCTTAACTGAATGCACAATTTTAGCCCAGTGGCTAGTATATCCGTCACTTAATAGATCTTATTTTTCCTCTCCTCTTCTCCCGAGATAAGATACAGGCAATGCAAGCTTTGTGACCAGTTGTTATACAGAAATCTGATTCAGAATTACAAATAACTTATAATAGGTGTGGAAAGAAACCATCGAAAGGCATGAGCTTCTTAGGAAAGCTGACCTCTGGGCCCAGACGTCCAGGGTTGGTTGCCTGTTTTGCCCTAAATAGCATCCCTGATGTGATCTGAAAAATTTTGCATCTTTTCTGACCCTGCCTGTGTTTCCTGTGGTTTTGCCTCAGGGATATCCTTTCCATTTCTGAAAGCTGAGTGTCTGACACTCATATCTGTTTTAGGTTTCTTGAAGTTCCTTGGAACAGTTTCTTTTCTTACTAAAATTCACAATTTGATGGCCAGTCTTTCTTCTGGCTCAATAAGGGACACTGTGCTCTCCAGAGTCTGTAGCAGGTCACTGCCTTATGATAGCAGGTTCTTTCTTATTCCATCTTCCAGTGAATTAAATTTTTTTGTTTTATGAAATTAAAAAGAATTATATGGGGGCGCCTGGGTGGCTCAGTGGTTTAAAGCCTCTGCCTTTGGCTCAGGTCATGATCCCAGGGTCCTGAGTTTGAGCCCCGCATTGGGCTCTCTGCTCAGCGGGGAGCCTGCTTCCTCTGTCTCTCTCTGCCTGCCTCTCTGCCTACTTGTGATCTCTGTCTGTCAAATAAATAAATAAAATCTTAAAAAAAAAAGAGAATTATATGAATGCATTTTCGTAAAATAGTAAGACATGCAAGTTCAGAGCATAAGATGTGAAATACCTTATTTTTTTTCTCATCCCTTCCATTCTTCAAAGTAACACTGTTAACAATTTGGGAAATAATTTTCTGGATATTATTCTATGGATTTCCATACATACTCATTTTTGAAGGAAATATGTATATTCACATACATTTTTAAAATATACATTTTAAATAAAACCAAGATTATAGCACACAAATTATTCCCAAGCTATCTTTTCTCAATAAATGTTGGAGACATTTGACACTGTACATTAGATCTATCTCAATCTTTTGGTTTTGTTTTGTTTTTTGTTTAAGTTTTCATTGACTTTATTTTTTTTTAAAGATTTTATTTATTTATTTGACAGAGAGAGACACAGTGAAAGAGAGAACACAGCAGAGGAGAAGCAGAGGGAGAGGGAGAGGGAGAAGCAGGCTTCCTGCCAAGCAGGGAGCCCTATGTGGGACTCGATCCCAAGACCCTGGGATCATGGGATCATGATGTGAGCCGAAGGCAGATGCTTAAGGACTGAGCCACCCAGACACCCCAATCTTTTTTTTTTTTTTTGCTTTTAAAGATATATTTATTTATTTAGGAGAGAAAGAGAGATTGTGCGTGCAATGGGAAGAAGCAGAGAGAATCTGAAGCAGACTCTGCGCTGAGCGTGGAGCCCAATGTGGGGCTCAATCTCACGACCTTGAGCCCAGGACCTAAGCCCAAACCAAGAGTTGAATGCCTCACTGACAGTACCACCCAGGTGCCCCTATCTCATTCTTGTTAATAACTGCATAGAATCCTATATTACAGATGAAACGTAATTTATATAGTCAATCTCTTCTTGATAGCCGAAGGCAAACTCCTGAGTTTTCCCCCAAACTTGGTCCTTTCCATTTCATTTACCTGCAACTCCTCCAGTGGCACAAGCCAGTATTCTCCAGTCATATCCCACCCTCTGCCTTTTCTTTTTCTTTTTAACACTTATCATTTGACATATACCTCTTTGGACTATGTCAAATATCTCCTCACTGGAATGTGATATCAACAGGTGAGGAACAAGAGATGGCAGCAGTGAGAAGGGCAAAGGTAAAACCTGTTCAAAGTAAAGTGTGTGTGTATGCCTGTATGTGTGCATGCGTGTGTTTACCTTGGCACCAACTCTGGATTATCTCCCTTCTGTAATACTTTTTTAAATTAATTATTTTTATTAACGTATAATGTATTATTTACCCCAGGGGTACGTGTCTGTGAATTGTTAGGCTTACACACTTCCCAGCACTTATCATATCACATACCCTCCACAATGTCCACAACCCAACCATCCTTTTCATCCCCCTTCCTCCAGCAACCCTCAGTCTGTTTTGTAAGATTAAGAGTCTCTTATGTTTTGTCTCCCTTCCGATCCCATCTTGTATCATTTTCTCCTTCCCCACTCCCCAAGCCCCCCACTGTGCCTCTCAAATTCCTCATACCAGGGAGATCATATGATAATTATCTTTCCCTGATTGACTTATTTCACTCAGCATAATACCCTCTAGTTCCATCCATGTTGTTGCTAATGGCAAGTTTCGTTTCCTTTGATGGCTGCATAGTATTCCATTGTGTATATATACCACCTCTTCTTTATCCATTCATCTGTTGATGGACATCTAGGTTCTTTCCATACTTTGGCTATTGTGCATTGCTGCTATAAACATTCAGGTGCACGTACCCTTTTGGATCACATTTGTATCTTTAGGTTAAATACCCATAATGCAATTGCTGGGTTGTAGGGTAGCTCTATTTTCAACTTTTTGAGGAATCTCCTTGCTGTTTTCCAGAGCGGTTGCACCAGCTTGCATTCCCACCAACAGTGTAGGAGGGTTCCCCTTTCTCTGCATCCTTCCCAGCATCTGTCATTTCCTGACTTGTTAATTTTAGCCATTTTGACTGGTGTGAGGTGGTATCTCTCTGTGGTTTTGATTTGTATTTCCCTGAGGCCGAGTGTGGAGCACATTTTCATGTGTCTGTTGGCCATCTGGATGTCTTCTTTGCAGAAATGTCTGTTCATGTCCTCTGTGTATTTCTTAATTGGGTTATTTGTTCTTTGGGTGTTGAGTTTGATAAGTTCTTTATAGATTTTGGATACTAGCCTTTTATCTGATATGTCATTTGTGAATATCTTCTCCCATTCTGTCAGTTGTCTTTTGGTTTTGTTGACTGTTTCCATTGCTGTGCAAAAGCTTTTGATCTTGATGACATCCCAATAGTTCATTTTTGCCCTTGCTTTCCTTGTCTTTGGTGATGCTTCTAGAAAGAAGTTGTTGTGGCCGAGGTTAAAGAGGTTGCTGCCTGTGTACTCCTCAAGGATTTTGATGGATTCCTGTCTCACACTGAGGTCTTTCATCCATTTGGAGTCTATTTTTGTGTGTGATGTAAGGAAACGGTCCAGTTTCATTCTTCTGTGTGTGGTTGTCCAGTTTTCCCAACACAGTTTGTTGAAGAAATTGTCTTTTTTCCACTGGACATTCTTTCCTGCTTTGTCGAAGATAGTTGACCATAGAGTTGAGGGTCAATTTCTGGGCTCTCTATTCTGTTCTCTGGATCTATTTGTCTGTTTGTGTGCCAGTACCATACTGTCTTGATGATTATAGCTCTGTAATAGATCTTGAAGTCTGGAATTGTGATGCCACAAACTTTTTGGGTTTTCTTTTTCAACATTCCTCTCACTATCTGAGGTCTTTTCTAGTTCCATTTCTTTGAAAAAAAAAAAAAAAGGATGGTTGTTTGATAGGGATTGCATTAAACGTGCAGATTGCTTTAGGTAGCATAGACATTTTCACAATATTTGTTCTTCCAATCCATGAGCATGGAACGTTTTTCCATTTCTTTGTGTCTTCCTCAGTTTCTTTCATGAGTACTTTATAGTTTTCTGAGTACAGATTCTTTGCCTCTTTGGATAGGTTTATTCCTAGGTATCTTATGGTTTGGGGTCCAATTGTAAATGGGATTGAGTCCTTAATTTCTTTTTCTTCTGTCTTGCTGTTGGTGTATAGAAATGCAACTGATTTCTGTGCATTGATTTTATATCCTGACACTTTACTGAATTCCTGTATGAGTTGTAACAGTTTTGGAGTGGAGTCTTTTGGTTTTTCCACATAAAGTATCATATCATCTGCAAAGAGTAAGAGTTTGACTTCTTCTTTGCCAATTCAGATGCCTTTAACTTCTTTGTTGTCTGATTGCTAAGGCTAGGACTTCTAGTACTATGTTGAATAGCAATGGTGATGATGGACATCCCTGCCATGTTCCTGGCCTTAGTGGAAAAGCTGTCAGTTTTTCTTCATTGAGAATGATATTCACTGTGGGTTTTTCATAGATGGCTTTGATGATATTGAGGTATGTGCCCTCTATCCCTACACTTTGAAGAGTTTTGATAAAGAAGGGATGCTGTACTTTGTCAAATGCTTTTTCAGCAGCTATTGGGAGTATCATATGGTTCTTGTTCTTTCTTTTATTAATGTGTTATATCACATTGATTGATCTGTGGATGTTGAACCAACCTTGTATCCCTGGAATAAATCCCACTTGGTCCTGGTGAATAATCCTTTTAATGTACTGTTAGATCCTATTGGCAGTATTTTGGTGAGAATTTTTGCATCTGTATTCATCAAGAATATTTGTCTCTAATTCTCTTTTTTGATGGAGCCTTTGTCTGGTTTTGGGATCAAGGTAATGCTGGCCTCAAAAAGAGAGTTTGGAAGTTTTCCTTCCATTTCTATTTTTTGGAACAGTTTACTGTTCGGGTTTTCTATTTCTTCTGGTTCAGTTTTGGTAGTTTATACTTTTTAGGAGTGCATCCATTTCTTCCAGATTGTCAAATTTGCTGGCGTGTAGCTGCTCATATTATGTTCTTATAATTGCTTGTATTTCTTTGGTGTTGGTTGTGATCTCTCCTCTTTCATTCATGATTTTATTTATTAGGGCCCTTTCTCTTTTCTTTTTGGTAAGTTTGGCCAAGGGCTTATCAATCTTATTAATTCTTTCAAAGAAACAGCTCCTACCTTTGTTGATTTGTTCTATTGTTTTTTTTTTTTTTGTGGGGGGGTTTCTATTTCAATGATTTCGGCTGTGATCTTTATTATTTCTCTTCTTGTGCTAGGTTTAGTCTTTATTTGCTGTTCTTTCTCAGCTTCTTTAGGTATAGGGTTAGGTTGTATATTTGAGACTTTTCTTGTTTCTTGAGAAAGGATTGTATTGCTATATATTTTCCTCTCAGGACTGCCATTGCTGTGTCCCACAGATTTTGAAAAGCTGTGTTTTCATTTTCATTTGTTTCCATGAATTTTTAAAATTCTTCTTTAATTTTCTGGTTACCGTTTCATTATTTAGTAGGATGTTCTTTAGCCTCCATGTATTTCAGTCTTTTCAACTTTCTGTTTGTGAATGAGTTCTAGTTTCAGAACATTGTGATCTGAAAATATGCAAGGAATATTGCATATTGACCTGATTTGTGACCTGATTTGTGACCCAGACTGTGATCTATTCTGAGAATGTTCCATGTGCACTAGAGAAGAATGTGTATTCTGTTGCTTTAGGATGGAATGTTCTGAATATATCTGTGATGTCCATCTGGTCCATTGTGTCATTTAATAGATTTATTTCTGTCCATTTCAGTGAGGAAGGTGTTAATGTTCCCTATTATTATTGTATTATTGTCAATATGTTTCTTTGTTTTGTTATTAATTGGTTTATAGAGTTGGCTGCTCCCATGTTAGGGGCATAGATATTTAAAATTGTTAGATCTTCTTGTTGGACAGAACCTTTGAGTATGATATAGTGTCCTTCCTCATCTCTTATTATAGTCTTTGGCTTAAAATCTAATTGATCTAATATAAGGATTGCCACCCCAGCTTTCTTTTGATGTCCATTAGCATGGTAAATTGTTTTTCACCCCTTCACTTTAAATCTGGAGGTGTCTTTGGGTCTAAAATGAGTTTCTTGCAGATAGCATATTGATGGGTTTTGTTTTTTATTCATTCTGATACCCTGTGTCTTTTGATTGGGCCATTTACCCTATTTACATTCAGAGTAACTCTTAAAAGACGTGAATTTAGTGCCATTGTATCACCTGTAAGGTGACTATTACTGTATATTGTCTCTGTTCCTTTCTGGTCTACATTTTTAGGCACTTTGCCTAGAGGACCCCTTTCAATATTTCCTGCAGGGCTGGCTTGGTGTTTGCAAATTTTTAAAATTTTTGTTTGTCCTGGAAGCTTTTTATCTCTCTTTCTATTTTCAATGATAGCCTAGTGGATATAGTATTCTTGGCTGCATGTTTTTCTCATTTAGTGCTCTGATATATCATGCCAGTTCTTTCTGGCCTGCCAGGTCTCTGTGGATAAGTCTGCTGCCAATGTAATATTTTTACCATTGTATGTTACTGACTTCTTGTCCTGGGCTGCTTTCAGGATTTTCTATGTCACTAAGACTTGTAAGTTTTACTATTAGATGATGGGGTGTGGACCTATTTTTGTTGATTTTGAGGGGGGTTCTCTGTACCTCCTGGATCTGATAGCTTGTTCCTTTTGCCATATTAGGGAAATTCTCTACTATAATTCACTCCAATATACTTTCTACCCCTCTCTCTCTTTCTTCTTCTGGAATCTCAATTATTCTAATATTGTTTCATCTTACAGTATCACTTATCTCTCAAATTCTCCACATCATGGTCCAGTAGTCGTTTGTCTCTCTTTTGCTCAGCTTCATTATTCTCTGTCATTTGGTCTTCTATATCACCAATACTCTCTTCTACCTCATTTGCCCTTAGCAGTAAGGGCATTTTTTATTTCACCTCATTAATTGCTTTTTTAAAATTTCAGCTTGCTTAGATTTTAGGTCTTTTATTTCTCCAGAAAGGACTTTTATTTCTCCAGATAGAGTTTCTGTAATATCTTCCATGCCTTTTTCTTTTTCTTTTACTTTTTCTTTTTTTTTTTTTTTGTTTTAAAGATTTTATTTTTTTATTTGACAGACAGAGATCACAAGCAGAGAGGCAGGCAGAGAGAGAGAGAGGGAAGCAGGATCCCCGCTGAGCAAAGAACCCAACGTGGGACTCGATCCCAGGACCCTGGAATCATGACCCGAGCCAAAGGCAGCGGCCTAACCCACAGAGCCACCCAGGCACCCCTTCCATGCCTTTTTCAAGGTAGCACCTTGAGAATCATCATTCTGAACTGCAGTTGTAACATATTACCAATGTCCATATTGATTAGGTCCCTAGCCATCGGTGTTGCCGCCGCCGCCGCAGCTTCTTCTTCTTCTTCTTTTTTGGTGAGTTTTTCTGCCTTGTCATTTTATCCAGATAAGAATATATGAAAGAGGGAACAAAATACTAAAGGGTGGCAAGGATACCAGAAAATTGTATGCTAACCAAATCAGAAGAGATACAAAGCCGGTGGGAGAAGATAGGGGGGAAAAATAAATAAAAATAAAAAATAAAAAATTATATATATAATATATATAAGAAAAACATATATATACAAAAATAAGGGTAAACACAATTAAAGGGATGGAATAAGAGTGTAAAGATGGAAATTAAAAAAAAATTCCTAAAAATGAATTGATAAGATAAGTTGGTTGGAAAAAGGAAAAAAAAAAATGAGGAGGGAATGTGCTCAGACTGGAGACTAGAACAAGGCTATGTGCCAGATTAGGGTATATTTTGATCTATTAAAAGAAATTGCATCCCAAAATACTTTAGGAAAAAAAAACCTATATGATTACAAAAAGTTTTCAATTAGCAATAATCGCGCCTCGGATAAACCTCATTGGCTACGATACTGCCACTGCGCAAAGCTGTATATGATTACAAAAAGTAAGTTTAAATTCAATGAAGGGATAAAATATTACTATAACAATGAAGTTTTAAAAGTTTTTTTTTTTTTGAGAAAGGTATTGTTAAGATAAACTAGTTAAAAATGCTAAAAGAGGAAAGTGGTAAAGTTAAAATATAGAATTAAAAAAAGTTAAAAAAATTAACTTTGCAAGGCTAAAGGATCATGGGGAAAAAGTCACAAATTCTATGCATTGCTTTCCCTTAGCTCTGGAGTTCCACTGTTCTCCTTTATCAGTGAGCTTTGCCTTGGCTGCAGGTTGCTGCTAATCTTCTGGGGGAGGGGCCTGTTGCAGTGATTCTCAGATGTATTTGCCCGAGGCGGAATTGCACCACTCTTGCCAGGGACTGAGCTAAGTAATCTGCTGGGGTTTGGTCTCAGAGCTTTGTTCCCTGAATGCCTTCCGTACAGCTTTGGAGGATGGGAATGAAAAAGCGGCCTCCCGATATCTGGCCAGGAGGAGCTAAGAGCTCGGGGCTCCCTGTACTTAGTGCACCCTCAGAGAAAAGCAGTCAATCACTCCTGTCTCCTTGGTTTCCAGCTGTACTCCGAGCTCACCTGGCCTGTGACTGAGCATTTCTATCTCTGGCACACAGCCCCATTTGGAGTCTCCAAACCCAGCGGATTCCTGCTGTGCTGCTCCTCCTGAAGCAGGAAGGTGAGTCTCCCTGGATCTGCTACTTGTGGGGTCCCTGCTCAAAGAGCGGTGGTCTGACTGTGCTTTGGATCATGGTTTAAGGTAACCTCGATCTATAAGCTCACTCTTAGGCTCTGTCTCTGTAGTTGACTTCCCTGTTCTGATAACTGGCAGCTCTGCGACACTCAGACACCCCTGATCTTGCTTTGACCCCATGAAACCTGGGACCACACTGTCCCCATGAGGGCTCCACCCCTGCTTAGCCTCTGGAGCGATGTCCCTCATGGAGCAGACTTCCCAATGTTCTGATTTTGTGCTCTGCTGCTTTGCCACTTGCTGGGAGCTGCCTCCACCCCCACCACCCCCACTCCCCCACCTATCTTTCTGTTGCTTCAGATTCACTTCTCCTCTTGTCCAACCTTTCGGAAAGTGGTCAATTTTCTCTTCCTAGAATTGCTGCTCTTCTCTTCTATCTCTTGTTGAGTGTGGGTGTTTGGAATGGTTTGATAACTATCTAGCTGAGCTCCTGGGACATGATGTAGTTCCAGCCTGCTACTCCTATGCCCTCTTCTCTCTCTCCCTCTCCCTTCTGTAATTCTGACAGAAGTTTCTTTACCCCTAATTGCCTGGTTTCCCCATCCCTCCACAAGTGCCTGTTCTGGAATTTGTTGGCTTGTCTGTTCTTTTTTTACCTCTTACATCCATTCAGACACTAAAATCCTATCAATTTGCCTAAATATATCTTGCACAGACATCCATTCTTTTCAAAACCTAAGAACCACTCTATTCTAAAACATTATCAGCATTGTCCAACACTGTTGCTAGAGCCTCATAACTGCCGTCTCCATCTATTGTGCCCCTGCCTCTGCTCTCTCTTCACCATAATTTTCACTCTGCACTCAGACTTACTGTTTTCACAATGACATCTTGAAACCCTAACTGGCTTCCCCTTACCCATGCCTACGAGTCAAACTCATGATTCCTCACATTGCATTCAGATCTCTGCCTATTTTTATAGCCTCATTATGTACCATTTGCTCCCATCTTTCTATATGTCAGCCATGCTGATTTTCTTTCAATCCTTGTCTCAGGATCTTTGCAAAAGCAATTTCTCTGACAGGGAGGCTCTTTTTCTTCAGCCTTAATCTTACATCATTCAGGTCCTATCTTCATATATTTTTCTTAGAAATTCTTTCTATGACTGCATAGACCATACTCTGGACTTCTGTGTAACAGTCATGATGCTTGTATGTACTTAGTTAATGTCTGTTCTCCTAGGTAGGCAGCATGGTCTTTGAGAGCAGGGACCCATGCCAGTCTTTATCACTGCCAGGCACACAGTGGCTTCTCAGCAAATGTTTGCTGAATGGATGAATACAGTCTAAACTTTGGAAGAGTAAAAATTCTCTAAAATTGTTGCCTTGGTCTTGCTTCATGAAGTGAAAACCCAGTGTAAAGTTGTTCAGATGAGACAATACAAGAAGAAAATGTGGTAGGGCAGAACCATTTCTTTCTTTTTTTTTTTTTTTAAAGATTTTATTTATTTATTCGACAGAGAGAGAGATCACAAGTAGGCAGAGAGAGAGAGGAGGAAGCAGGCTCCCTGCTGAGCAGAGAGCCCGATGTGGGACTCGATCCCAGGACCCTGAGATCATGACCTGAGCCGAAGGCAGCGGCTTAACCCACTGAGCCACCCAGGTGCCCAGGGCAGAGCCATTTCTATAGCCCCTCCTGGATCAGGTTCCTCCACTAATGGATGTTCACAGATGCATACTAGTGGGCCACTCCACTAGTAGAGTGGGGTTAATACGAGAACCACACTGTGGTTAAGTAATTTCACACTTACTGCATAGATAGAACTTAATTATATGCAATCATATCATTAATTGTTTATAAATTGACTGTTAAGAAATGGAATGTTAAGAAAGTTGGATGTGATTCATCTTGTAGAATGAGTTTACTTTTCAGGCCATTTCTTTGCTGTCCTTATAAAAATCAGGTTAAAAATAATGCCGTGTAAAACTAACGATGTACTATATGCTGGCTAATTGAAAATAGTAATAATAATAATAATAATTTTAAAATGCTGTGAGTTATTCTTAAGGACAAATACTTGACTTACTCTCAACTGATTTTTTTTTTTTAATTAGTGGCCTCACCTTGAGTAATTTTATTTATTTTTTTTCAGTGTTCCAAGATTCATTGTTTATGCCCCACACCCAGTGCTCCATGAAATACGTGCCCTCCTTGGCTCACCTAACTCCCCATCCCCTTTCCTCCATCACCTTGAGTAATTTCAACCCCATGGATGTTTCCTATAATCAAATCATCTAATCAGCTTTCTAGATCAGATACAATTGAAGCTAAAGCGATACAAACCCTTATGATGGTTTTGAGTGCTAAGAGATAGAATATGATCTCAGCTATAAGTATAGCATTGTTGAGACTATAAGGATTTAACCTTCATATTTCAAATTTGAGGGTTTTATATAACTGCAAGAATCTACAAACAATGATGACATTCTCAAGAGGAAAGTAATCGGAAATAAATAGCACTGCCAACTTTTCTATTATACTTAGGAACCTGGTAGAGAGGGCTAATTTCGCTCCAGGATTCCTATGACACTCAGGCACAATCCACCAGGAAAGAAGCTTATGACCATACTTGCTCTTTAATCTGCAATGCCAGTTTCAGCAGAATTTATAATCAGTTGGGGGTTTGACAGACTGACAACAACCTCTCTGCTCCCATTTTTATCTTCTTGATAGCTTATTTATTGCAAGAGCATGATATTTATTCTTCATAACATGCTAATCATAATTACTAAGGAAATCACTGGTTAGCCTGCCTGGCATTAGGCAATCAAGAAAACAACAACAACAACAACAACAACAACAACAAAAACCCAGGATGGAGACAAAAACATTTCATTAGAAAACAAAAGGAATCAGAATGGAGCACATTTTGATATCATTATGATTTGGTTCTTACAAATTACTAGTAACAACTTGACTAAAAAATGTCACTGTAGACATACAAAGCCAGGTTGTTGCAACATGTGGATTAGAGTTTGCTCCTATCTGGGAATAGCTGAGGAAGTTTCCAGAGAGGGCAGTAATAAATAGTGGTCACTTTAACTAGAGACAGCCAGTCCTATTTTAGTTCTGCATCTTCAGGTCTCCTCTATTTGCCTTCTTGTTTTTGTGTTTCCTGTCCACTTTAGGTTCCTGACACTTTTTATCTTTTCTTCTCTACTCTCCCATGGAACATTCTGGTGGGAATATAATTCCATGTATTACTTCTCCTTGGGATAGTTACATTTATAGTTACATTTATTATTTACTTTATCTCTAATTGAAAAATTAGAGGGTTTTTTTTTCCCTGTTTAATTCTGAACATCAATGGTTTTTATTATCCTTAAAGTCAGGGATACTATCCTAGTGTCTCTAAAAATAGACAGTTGTCTACTTTGCCTTCTGGCAAAGTGAATTCTGGATCTAAAATGAAAAATGTTATGGAAGAAATAAGAAGATTCTTGCCCAGTGAGTTAAAGCAGAGAATAAAGAAAGGTCCAGAGATGGTTTATAAAATATTTTCCTTCCAAGGTCATCCAAGCTTAAATAGCCCTGAACATTTATCAATGGGAAAATTTGTCAATACCACTTAGAAATTCTTTAAAATACTAGGGAAATGCAAAAAGGACATTTGAAATGAATTACAGTGAAGTAATTTGTAATCATTTTAAAGATTTTATTTATTTATTTGACAGAGATGACAAGGAGGCAGAGACGCAGGCAGAGAGAGAGAGAAGGAAGCAGGCTCCCCGCTGAGCAGAGAGCCCAATGCGGGGCTCTATCCCAGGACCCTGGGATCATGACCTGAGCCGAAGGCAGAGGCTTCAACCCACTGAGCCACCCAGGCAAAGGGTATTCTTATAGCAAGGAAATACGACAGAATGATTTAGGTTGAATATGAAATACTGACTAAGAAATCTAAGAAATTTAATACCCTCTGTAATATCCTCCTATGGGCCCAATGGGAGTTCATTTTTAAAAGTAGCACTAGAATAAACAAAGAATTTATTTTCAGGAACAAACCACTTACCTCCAGTTTTTACTTTAGTTTTGTATCATGTTAAGTAGAATAGTCCACTTAAATTCGTATCAGAAACACGAGTTGAAGGGTGTCTTGGTGGCTCAGTTGGTTGGGCATCTGCTATCCACTCAGTCCATGGTCCCAGGGTCCTGGGATGGAGTTCCACATTGGGCTCCCTGCTCAGCAGGCAGCCTGCTTCTCTCTCTCCCTCTCCCTGCCACTCTGCATACTTGTGCTCTCTCTCTGACAAATAAATAGATAAAATCTTAAAAAAAAAAGAAACATGAGTTGAAGTTTCGAGTCTGCTACTTAAAAATGTGGGATCTATGGTAAATTCATATGGCTACATTTGCAAATGGGGATAACAGCACCTACCTCACTGGGGCTATTGTGGCTGTGAAAGTGCTATACAAATACTAAGTAAAAGCTTGTAATGGTGAAGTAGTTTAATCCTTTTCTTTAGCTGAGCCACACTAATTTACCATAAATCCACAGCTTATATCATATTCTTTGAAATTTAACAATTTCCAAGTAGGTTTCACATTTGAGGTTTCTTTGATCAAGGAACAGACGATGTGGGAAAGTTTAAGATTGCACGGTAATGAGGATTATGTGCTTATCAGTGGTCTGGTTTAATGGACATGCTCCTTGTAATGCACTGTTGCATTAAAAAAAAACCATTAACTTCTGGAGATAAATTTGTGCTAAAGGTATCCAGTTAACTTCTCTAAGAATATATATATATATATATATATATATTTTTTTTATTTACCAGAGAGAGAGAGAGGGAGAGCGAGCACAGGCAGACAGAATGGCAGGCAGAGGCAGAAGCAGGCTCCCTGCTGAGCAAGGAGCACGATGTGGGACTCGATCCCAGGACGCTGGGATCATGACCTGAGCTGAAGGCAGAGGCTTTAACCCACTAAGCCACCCAGGCTCCCTCTAAGAATATTTTTTTTTTTTTAAAGATTTTATTTATTTATTTGTAAGAGAGAGAGAGTGAGAGCGAGCACAGGCAGACAGAGTGGAAGGCAGAGTCAGAGGGAGAAGCAGTCTCCTTGCGGAGCAAGGAGCCCGATGTGGGACTCGATCCCAGGACGCTGGGATCATGACCTGAGCCGAAGGCAGCTGCTTAACCAACTGAGCCACCCAGGCGTCCCTAAGAATATTTTTTGATTGGTAACTCTTAATTGTGCTGATCTCTAGATCTTTCTCTTGTAGGTTTCAGTATCATGGTCATTCCTTAATCTTTTCTTTTCATAAGGAAAACTTTCTAGATTTTGGTCTCAAAAGTGCTGAAAAAGAAAAACTGGTATTTACATTATGATTTATTGAGTTCAAACAGAAAAATAGGAAAATTAGGTGAAAAAAGGAAACTAACATTTCTTTATTTTAATTGGGTTAATAAGACAACTGTTAAAAATGGTTATATTATGTGTTGTGGATTTTTAAAAAGTGTAGAATAGATAATAAATGATTCTTTTGGTGGGCATGCAGGGCATAATCCCTGGAATTCATTCTGATTTGGTGTTGAATATTTTTACTTTATATATCTGTCTTTTACACTTTCTTATTAGGACAAGTTTCTGAATTCTCACATCACCTTGATTCATCTTATGTGAATTTTGTCATGAAATTTGATATGTAAACATTAATCTGTTCAATTTCATCTGAAAATCACAGTCTCTTTCCCCACCACAGAGGTAGGTTTGGATTCAAACTGTCTCTTTAATTATTAGACCCTTCTTTATTACTTAACAAATATATTTTTGCATGTAAAGAAAAAAACATTAATTTTCCAATGTCCTATTCATAATCTGTGGAGAGATGTTTTGTGGTCACCTAGAAAGGTTTTCTAGTTTCCGGGTGAATATAGTCTGTTAATCTGTTTATAGTAAAGGTTGAGAATGTTATAATATTAATCTTTTCACATAATAACCAGGGAGGTTGTGTGAAATACTAGGTGACCATAATTACACATTAAAATGTATAAAACAGAAACAGTTGAAATTAATTTTTATGTCACATTTGGCTTTTAAAATAAGATGAGATGAACCCAGTTTTAGAAAAACAAGTGGAACTAGAGAAAGTATGCTGGTTTGGATGTGATTGTTTACCCCAAATCATTAAAAATAACATACACTTAGTCTTAAATATTTATTTTTTTCTTTGTTTTTACCTCATTCTTCACCATCTCTTGTATGATTGAAATAATCACTTGTAATTATTCTAGATGATGACACTTAATGGAGTAGTCTTTTTCTGATTTACTGACATTGTTTTTGAATATCATCTTTTTTTTTCCTCCTTGGTATATTGACTGCTTCCTTAAAGAGACTCCAGGTGCCAATTATGTTACATTATGCTTATCAGTGGGGGAACTCATGATTTTTTTTCTTAAAAAATGAAAAGATAACATGAAATGGATAACAAAATATAAACTTTATATAAAATGTAAAGAATAAGTAGAAATACAGTTGAAGAAATATGGCAAAGGAAAAAAGTAAAAGTAAAAAAAAAAATCTGGTCCCAGGAAATCACTTTAGGATACAATAGGCAATATAATACAATAAAAAAGAAAGCATAGGGATTAAAGTCCTGAAGAAAAATGGGGAAAAAAATAACAAGGTGTATTTTAGGCAAGGCAAGAATAAAAAACCCAGAGGTTATAGAAAACAAGATTTATTTTAAAAATCAAGAAAACTGTTAAAACATTTGCAATACCTTAAGGATAACTGAATTGCAAAACTCTACGGGAAAAGATATACAGAAGCAAAAACATTAAAGAACATTTTAGATTTTATTATATTTTGCCACCATGATTTCTATTTTTGAAAAATGGCAATAATCAGATTAACATTTACAGCAAAGTAAGGTTTCTAGGACATAATTTAGCTTCACAGAGTTTATATACTTCAACGAAGGCCATCAGAATGGAAAGGGGAACTTTTAAAGACATGCTCTAAAGGTAAAGAACCAATCACCAGAATCTATTTGAAAGGTAAGTTTCTTATAACACCAGCTGTTCTAAAGGTTTTTGAGAATGTACTAGTGGTTCAGCACCACTCCTGAGCCTGCTGTGGGAGTTATAGCCAATAACAGTGTATTGACATTTATATGGTTACGATGCTCTGACCTGAACTTGCTTAATTTGTGCCCTAGTGAATGCCAAATGTTTCACATTTACTGTAATGCTGAGATAAAAAGAGCAAAGTTGATTAAATAAAGTTAAATGTTAATATAAAATAATAAAGTTAAGTACTTCATATACTGTTGTTCCTGCCCATTTGTTTTCCTCACTGAGTAAGCGAATGCAATTTATGAAAAAATAGCCCTTCATATTATTTCCCTAAAGTTAGGCAGCATGAATAATTAGCCTTTACGAAGCAGTTATTAAAGCTTCACTCGCCTTGTAAATCAGTTGAAAATGAGGAGCAAGAGGAGAAAGTAAGATTCAATTTTTAGAATGCTGTTTTCATGCATTTTTAAACTGCTAGTTCTCCAGGCTTTTGTATTGTTGTAACATATTAGATGATGAAATTTGATTTATTTAAAACACCCTTTTAAACATTTTCATCTTCTTCAGCGACCAAGACTCAGAACAAAGTTGAATATTTACTTACAGTTCCATTAAGTTTTTCTCTAAATCAGGCATTTCCCTCCCTCTCTAATATTGTGATAATAAAGGTACTAATGGATGCTTTCATTGATGGGCCCCCTACTTAAGGAAA